>NC_141549.1:85502500-85687500 GCF_021556685.1 Rattus norvegicus
GTACCATAGGCTCTCTTCATGGTGCCAAGCCTCAGCTGCTCTCCATGACCCCTTCATGCCTTCATAGCCAGTACCACCTGGATGTCTCTTACACATTACCATGTCTGGCTATCAGCATGAGGTACAACCTTGGTCGCCTTATGCAATGGCCATTCTGGGCCTCCATGCAGGGACACCGCTGACACATTCATGACCTTTATGGGTTTCCCTAGTCACTCAAGAAAATCCCATCCTTAAATCTAAAACCAGAACCATGTGGCCAAAACTGCCAAGTTCTGCTGCTTGCTGGGGCTGGAACATGGCCTCCTTGTTCACTTACATCATCAGTGGCTTTCTATTTTCAATGGTCTCCTTCACTGCCTTGAACTCAGAGATCTGCATGTCTCTGTCTCCTCAGTGCTGGGATTAAAGATGTGTACCACCATGACTGAACCTAAGCTTTTCTTTAATTCCTTTTCATTATAGATCATTATAAGTGTGGTCACTATGCCCCAAGATCTGGATTAAAGTCTTGTGTTGATCCAATCAAAAGCACATGTCATCCCGCCTGCGTCTTCTAGCCTCAAGTTCTGGATCAAAGGCATGTTGTCTCCCAGCCTCAACATCCAGATCACAGGTGTGCCCTCCCTTTCTGGATTGTAGTTCATTGCAGATATGTGAGGCTGACAACAGAGAGTAGCCATCACAAACTACCCCTTGCCAGCTTAACACACAATCATATCTCCTTATGTCTAGACGAAAGCAATAGCTGGGTCATAAGGACGCCTACCACAACAGAATTATCCCTCACACAACTGCAAACACACAAACAATAACCAAGTCACTATAACCCATAACATGGCATGACTATCCTGTGTGCAACTGTGAACACATTGTAAACTTAGAACACATGGCTTTGTTTCTCAGGGAACATGCCTTTCACCAGACGGACGCTGAGCCGGATAGGATCTTTCCCCAAGGTCACCACTCCCTTAACCCCAGCTAATATTGTTAATCTGTTTATCTCCTTGAATGAGGGATTTCCCTCCATCCCACTTCCTGGTGCCACTCTAATCCGTGAACCATCTACATCTTGTATAATGTTTTTTCTTTCTCAGAATGCTATGCTTGATCAAAACCCTGTTCCTAAGGCTGAAGCACGGAACAGACTTTATAACTAAGCTGCTTGTGAGCTCTCCTTTGCCAGTGCAATTAATCTAAATATCTCCACCTTAGCCTTAGGCAGACTCATCAGACGAAGGCAAAAAGCAGCAACATTTCATCACCAAAATAATATAAGAATGGTCTCTTGGCAACATATTAACACTCTTCTCCTCTGAAACCTCTTGAGTGAGACCTGCACAGTTCAAATCAACCTCGGCACCACGGTCTTCCTTGCTTCTACAAGTAGGGCCCATTAGGCACCACTTAAAGCATTCCCCTGCTTTTGTAACTCAAAGTCCCCAAATCCATATTCCTCCAAATAAAAGCATGGGCAGGACCATCACAGCAATACCCTACTCCTGGTACCAACTTTTTAGTTAGGTTTTTATTGCTGCCAAGAGACAACATGGCCAGTGCAACTATTATAAAGGCAAACATTTCATTGGGGCTAGCTTACAGTTTCAGAGGGTCAGTGCATTATCATCATGGCAGGAAGCAGGGCAGCATGCAGGCAGACATGGTGCTGGGGAAGGAGTTGAGAATTCTACATCTCAATCTACTGGCAGCAAGGAGGAGACTGGGTGTATTTCCCACTGGGTATAGCTTGAGCATTTAAGACCTCAAAGCCCCACCTCCACAGTGACACACTTTCTCCAGCAAGGCCACACCTACTCTGGTAAGATCACACCTCCTAATAATGCTATTCCCCGTGGCCAAGTATTCAGACACATGAGTGTATGGGGGCTATTCCTATACCTTCACCACACCGAGGAAGCAGGGCTGCTGTATGAGAATCCCTAGTAGCTGCACACTGCAGGTATAGCTTTGCATGGGGAATGATTTTAAAGATTAATGAAGAAAGGAAAGGAAAGGGGGTAACTACAGACAAGACAGCTCTTATAGTGACAGAGTTTGTAAAGCACTAGTGAGTGCGTGACACTTCCACACATAGGCCAGTTGAAACACACATCTCCCCGTTTCTCCTTTCTGCCTTCTTTTTCTTCCTTCCCTTTCTCCTTCCTTCCTCCTTCCCTCCTTCCCTGCCCCTCTCCCTCTTCCCCTTCCTCCTTTCTTTCCCTCTTTAATGAGGATATAGGGGGGAAAGAAGGGTTAAGATGCTAGCCAGGGCACCCTCTGAATCCCAATCCATCCTGCAAGGGTTATGAGACACAGTCTGTGGAATCTTTGAGGACATGAGATGGGGGTCAGGATGACCATGGCTTGGGAACAATGGGCTATGGTCAGTCCTTCTGGAGCAGACTATATGGACAGCTCTCGGTAGTTGCAATTACATGTTGGGATGACCAGGCTTGGAAACCCCAGTTGTAATACAAGCTGTTAGCTTAGCAAAGTAGGAAAGTCACTTGCCCAGGTTCATGTTTAAGGATGACAGGCATGCTTAACTAGTTGGGCAAGCCATGTGACACCATATATACCCAGATAGGAGCTTGGGCACCATTGGTTTTGTCTCACATTTCTAGTGTGATTTATAAATCAAGTATTCAGATGACTACTCCCAGTTACCCAGAATGTACCGTGTACCACTACGTGCTGTCTTTCCGTTAGGCACCTGGGATGCAGAGAAATGGAGTCAAATAAGCAAGTTATCTATAGTACGATGTGCTTTGTGGGTGACAGATCACCTGACAAGGGCATAGCACCCAGGAACACACACTTCGGTTCCTGTAGGTTCCTAGGTAACCTGATATGACTGTATGCTTGGCTACCTAGGGAATGAGAAGGGTCCATGCAGGACTCTAGCTGGTCTGGGTGTGGCTCAGGTCCTCCACTTTCTCCATGTCTTTTCTCCCTACACTCACGCTTTGGAGCTGTGTTTCTTAGCCAGCCCAGGTCTTTACTTGAAAGGAATAGTGTTAACAGTAACACATGCAGCAAGGCCTAAAGCAAGGCTGTGTTCCCAATCTCTCACAGGTGTTAAAGTATATATTAATGACCAACTGATTTTATCTTTGTCCCATTTGCTGAAATTTCTAACCGGAATAGCATTTAGAGTCTGTGGGAATAGACGTGGTCATTTTTCCCCCGTGTGAAACTATCAATTTATTTCACTTAAGTTATCAAAGCATAAATCATAGCTCCTGCTACTCCCCGCTCCCTTACAGCCCAAGCAGAGCAGGTGAGATTGGTGCTTCTGACCCTTGTAATTCTGCAAGCTTGCACGCCCGAGGGCCAGCGCATGTAAGTGTTTCCCTGCTGCTCTGTTGAACCCACAGCACGCTGGAAAGCAAACAGCACAGCAAGGCCCCTGCCTTTCTGCATAGGGAGCTCCTCCAAGCCTAGAAAAGAAGCCCAGGGAAGTCTTTTCACCAGCTCTGATGGGGCTGTCTGCTCTGGTTCTGCCCTCTGGGTAACTCCCCATATTGCCCCTGTTAGACTCCTCCTGCAGCCTTCCTTCCTCACCCACCCCCTTGCTCAGAACACTCTAACCCCTCTTTCTATTTGTGCCTTAAGAGTGGGTGCTTCCTGAAGTGCTGTGCCCAACTTCCATCATCCTCAGGGCAAAAAGCAACCCATCCCAGAAGGGCAGAGAACACCCAGTCTGCCTCACACACACTTTGTAGTTGATGATGACCTTGAACTTATAAAATTTCTTGCTCCCCCAGGTGGGGCTACAGACATTCTCTACATGCTAGAGTTTCCCCATCCTTTTGAGCAGAATAGATGGTGGAGGAGGTGGGAAGAAAGGACAGTATCTTGACTGAGGGATCCTGATGGCTTCACACACAACTTGCTGGGCAAGATTACTAAATGTCCTCTGAGTAGCCAGTGACTGCAGTCCCAGCATCAGGTAGCTGGCTACTAACACCGACCACGTGTACCAGTCTCTGACCCATGCTCCTCTCTCCTCGGCATCTTTCTCTACTCGGGGCCTGAACCACATGAGACCCTGCTCTGAGACTGGGAGGACCTTTGAGCACAGCCCTACCTGGAGCTCTTCCATACCCCATAGCCGTGTTACCTGCCATGGTCTACATGGCCCCTTCGACAATTCTAGATCACTTTGGATAAGGCCAGCTTTGCCTCCCCGATCCCCCTCCCCAATAGTAGGTTAGGTTTCTTGAATGGGAAAGGGAAAAAATGAAGGAGAGAAGAAATATGGGAGGAACAGAGGAAAGAAGACAGAGAGGGAAGGTAGGAGGGGGAAAGGGGGATAGGAAGGCGGGAGGGGGAGAAGGAAGGAGTAAGAGGGAGGGAAGGAAGAAAAAGAAGGAAGAAAGGAGGAAGGGAGGGAGGGAGGACAGAAATGCATTTCCAATTCCCTCCCCTATACGCAATCCAAAAACCTGCCATGTTTGGAGTGGTTCTCCCCAACAGCCTAGGTCATCACACCCCAGTAGGTTTCTGGTTCCTACCAAACAGATGTAGAACATCTGCTGTGGGAAGTGGAGACAGGGGACCTGAAAGTCCCATGTGGGTGTCTCAGTGACCCTCATCACCCTCTCTACAATGTTAGACATCTACCAGGGCAGTGGCGGTGGGCACCTGGACCCCCTCTCTTCAAAGAATGTACACAGAACTGTTTCTGATAGATCAGGGTGGTAAGAATATCTCATGGGCAGGAGAGAAAGAACAGAGATGCCCAAAGGGTGGCAGAAGCACAGATTCCCACCAGAAGACCCAGATGTCAAAATCTCCTGGGGAGTCAACAGTGGGAACTCTGTGGGTGTGTCCAAGCCCCACCCCCAAGGCTGCATGAGGAAAAGTGTAGCCATCTCAAGCTCCTTTGATTTGATTGTATCCATTTGTCCCCAAAGCCCTTGTCAGAAGTGTGCTGATACAGAATTTCAAAACATGAGAGACAAAGTCAAAGGAGAAAGACAATTATGTCTGGCTGAGTAAGCTTTGGATTCTGTAGCTTAAACTCTTAGCCAGCACCTCTGCCTTCAGAGCAGCTCTCCTTCCTCAGGAAGTCTAGAGAGAAGAGGACACGAGAGCTAGGGGAATGAACTGTGTGAGTCCTAAACTTTTGACAGCAGAGCAATGACCAGATCAGAAGCCTCTAGAGCAGTGGTTCTCAACCTTCCTAATGCTGTGACCCTTTAATAAGTTCCTTAGGTTGTGGTGACCCCGAATCATAAAGTAACTTTTGTTGCTACTTCCTAACAGTCACTCTGTGACTGCTGTGAATCGTAACATAAATATCTGATATGCAGGATATCTGACATGGGATCCCTGAGTAGGTCATGATCCATAAGTTGAGAATCACTGCCAGAGGCTCAGGAAGGCTACAGTAGCTGGCCCTCTGCGGGCACAGGGAAGCATGGCACTTCACTGCCTGCTGCATCATAGAGCCAGGTTGCTCAGGACCCAATCAGAGCTTCCTGTACCCCACCCTGCCCCCTGCGCCCCACGCTGCCCCATTGCCAGTCTATTTCCACGCTGCAGGAGTAGAAAATAAAGATGCCAACTGGGCCTAGGAAAATGGAGGTAATTTTCAGTAATTGGTTTTATGTGGCCAAATGTGTGCACTGCAAAAGCAGGCCCAGCAATATCCACAGGCAGGAATAAACAAATCACCTCCCACAAGCCAGAGTGACAGCCGAAGGCCAGCATTAACCTGTGCCAACCCCAGGTGGCCATGGAACCTGCCAGACATGAGTGGCTGTGTCCCACTCTTGGAAGGAACTCCATCCCTGTGTCCCCACCAGGAAGTTATTTTGTTTCCTCCAGTTGAAGCGGGGTCTGTTCAAGGCCCCTCAAGGCAGTGGATCCCCGGACACAGAGCCCTCAGCTCTGCAGTGGAACAGCCCTGGGGGTAAGGCCATCAGGTGCCAGCTGTTACACCACGATTTCTGACACAGTCATACACAGAGAGTTTGGTAGCCTATGTCCACTGGATAATTCAGATAGCAGCTGAATGACACCCACCCTGGGTGGCATAGCCCGGGCCCTCAGCGGCTCAGTAAATGTCTGCTAGTGTCTCCTGACGGGTGGCGTGACTCCAGGGCAAGGTGTCAAGGCAGCAGGTGGCACTGGGCCACCCGTGACTTCACAGCTTTTCCTGTCAGCTGTGCAGCAGATCCTATTCGATGCCCATCAACTTGGATGGGACATCCAGCTCCCGCTTCCATTCTGCACATTGATTTGCTGAAGTGAACAGAGCAGGAGACAAGGAACCTGTGAGTGAGGTCATCCGGGACCCCAAGAGAGTGCCACACCTGCAGAGGGCCACCACTTAGAGCCTGGGAGCTCAAGGTAGCCATGGCTGCCACCACAGATGGCAGCCAGTCCAGTTGACTGCAGCAGCCACCACAGAGGACAACAGGGACAGCATTTCAGATTCTAGGCATGGGGCAGGAAGGGAAGACACTAGGCTACCCAAAAAGCTTTAGGGAAATAAAGAAATCCTGGGCCTCCCAATAGAACCCCCAAATGTCAGCTAATATTTGGGTCATAATATATGTATTATATAATATATATGTGTTTATACATATATATATGTGTGTGTATATAATATATTATATATGTGTTTATACATATATGTGTATATATATACAATATAATACTATATGGTATATTGTATTACATATATAATATATTATGTATATATGTGTGTGTATATATATATATATATATATATATATATATATATATATATATATACACTTTTAATTAAGAGAATTGAAGCACAGGATGGAAAGATTATAAGAAGAAAGCTGGGCTCCAGTAGATCAGAGAGGGTGTTGTTGCTGTGTTCCTTCCCAGGGTCCTGCTATTAACAGTTGTTACACTGTTATCGCTGCCCCACTTTCTTCAGAAAGCAAGGTGTGGATTTATTCTGAGGGGATACCTTTTCAAATTTTTCTGGCAAAGTCCTAAAGATTTCCTGCGAGCAAAAATATAACAGCATTTCCCCCCACAAATACGCTAATGCGCGGACAGGCCCTGGCACCTCCTCCCCTGGCTGGGTGGTATGTTCCATGGCGGAGTGTTATTAACTCCTAACCACGTTCTGTTGTTGAAAGAGGTGGGGTTTTTTTTTTCTTCGTAAAGCAAAGCCAGCAGCATCTTTTAAATCATACATTCTATAAATAGGATAATCCTCAACACAAATCTTACCCAGTAGCTGGAGTAGTGAAGCTGCTTGATTCTTCTACAAAGAAACCTGACTGGGGATCTCTCTCCTCCTTGGTAGCATGCACATGCTGTCCCCATTTGCCACTGAACAAATCTCAAAGTTGCCTCTTAGAGGTGAAGGGGGAAAAATACCAACAAACACACGACCTTGAAGTTGCCCGAACCACCACTTTGTAAAATACCCCAACCACATTCTACCACCAGTGGATGGCACAGCACCGGACTTGGCAGAGGGAGAGAGAAGACTTCCAAGCCCCCAGGTTCTCAGAACGGAAGGTGGTGTTAAACATGAGACATCCTTCTGGTCGGCTCTTCCTCACGTTCTCCGAGCACACCTTGGTGGAAAGTAAGCATCTTTCTTTGCAACAACTCGAGTCTTTGCCTTGTGCGTTAGCTTTCCCCCTACTTCAACCTGACTGCACACACACATATACGAATCCCTGTGGGCCTCCAGCTGCTGCTCCAGCACACTGGGTGTCTGAGGCGTGTCTGAGCGTAGCCAAATGACCCTCGCTGTGACGTTCTGTGATGTGATAGATCACTTGAGCGCAGTCGTGCCTAGAGCAGAAGGATGGGACACTTTCCACATCTTTACCACAATGGTTGCCTCATACTCGGAATCCTGAGGGAGACGACAAAACAGGAACATTGTAATGTCCGTAAGGCCTGAGTTCAGCTGCTGCTGGTGGCATCGAACAGGATCTGTGGGACTTGGTAAAAGAGATGTCTAGGGGAAGTCAAGTTGGAGGCTTCACAGCCCATAGATCCTTCCCTACCTAGGTTAAGTCTGTGTGTGTGGTAGCTGCCAGGGCTCAGACTGCAGTTAATGTCAACCATGTCCTCAGGAAGGAGGCCACCGCCCCTCAGAGCAGGCCCAGATGTCTACCTTCCCCTCTGTGTTCCAGACACGGAAAGAGGGAGGAAGTCTGAAGCCTCTCGAAGCCAGCACAAGGGCATGGGGGCAGATTCAAAGCGAAGGCTGCTTATTGGGCAGGGCAAATGCCAGTCCACCTAATCCTGCTCCATCCGGTCCCTGCCCTTCCCTAACCCAGCCAATAGGCCTGGAGCCCTGGTCGTCCCAGCACCGGAGTTATGCAGAGTAGAATCATCTCCAGGCAAGCATCTCCCTTCAGGGGAAGCAAGATTAATCAGTTCAATGATACTGTCCTGATTAAACAACGAGGCGCCCTGGGGCTCTGTGTCTGTCCCCGAGGAGGAGAATCATCCTCACTAATTCCCGGAGCCCCACGACTCCCTCGGGGGCAAACTACCTTTTAATTTCTCTCCTTAAAGACTAATTCCATTGTTGTGGAGCCTGTATCGTAACAATTGTAAACTAATCACTAGTCATTTCCCAACACTCTGACCTTCCCCGCCACAGCCCCCTTCGTTTCCCAAAGACTCTATTAAAACCTGAGACCTGAATCTCACACAGTCAGAGAAAAAAAGCTGGGAACGGATGGTAGTGGGCTGGCTGCAGGACTTCCCACGCAGGGAGAAGCCTGAAATGGCTTCCTTTTATTAAACATGTCTTCTTCCGTTTCAGCAGGCGTGACAGCAAGATAGACGGCAGCTGTCACGGCCCAGCAACAGGCTGGAGAAGCAGGTGACTGTAGGCCACAACGTCCCCCTGAACCAGGCGGCCTCACGTGCAGATGTGTCCGCTCAGTCTTGGAGGATCTCTGGCAGGTTTGGGCCTCAAGTTCCACAGATGACTGGATGATTTAAACAGTACCTGGACCCAGAAAGTCAGAGGTTGAGCCTGAGGCAGGCTCTGCTCTCCCAGAGCCCTAAGGATTTGCCCCTTTAGGCCTTTCTGGGGTGATGGATGTCTCTGGCATGGTGAGAGCAAAGCTTCCTCTCTCTCTCTCTCTCTCTCTCTCTCTCTCTCTCTCTCTCTCTCTCTCCATATAGTCCCTGCAGGGCTGACTTATATGCATGCTTCTCCTTTGGAGGACGGCCACAGTACCCAGGACAAACTCATCCTGACTCTTGACACCATCCTGATATCATGGCTACTACCATCATGGTTTGGGCGCTACCTGCCCCTCAGGAGGGATGGATACTCAGACGGATGAAGCATTACAGTCTGGGATGTGAGTCTCCCTAGCCCCAGAGCCAGCAGAGCCAAGCCCTCCTCAGGGACAGGTGCCTCAGAAGCTAAGCCCCTTCCAAACCTCGCATGCCTTCCCATATTTGAGACTCATCTCTGGAGAGAATAATCCAGAGAGAACAAGGCTTCATCAAGGTGAGGGCCGCCATAGGCCTATCTAGGCTTTGACCTCTGACCTCTGACCCTTGAACTCCAGAGCTGTCACACCACAGTGCAGTGGCTGCCAGCTGAATCTGATTCAAAATATTGCAGTGCACAGGACAAGCCTCCCAAGTGTTGGGCCCATGGGATCAACCCCCAGAAGGAGCCAGGTGTCACTCAGGTACCAGCAGGGAGAAGCTGTCTTTAAGACTTTCCAACTCACCCAACATCACACTTGGCTGATGACAGAAGCTGAACTCAGTGACCAGACAGCGGTCTTGGCTGCTGCACTGTTGAGAGAGAAGAATGAGTGATACAGCCTTGAGCAGAACAGCAGGCCAACCTCCTGAAAGGTCTTTATACTCCAGGGATGAGAGGGTAGAGCCATGAGAAGAGTTGCAGCTGCCACAGGGTCAGCTGTGCACGGCCTGCAGGGATAACCACTTTCTGACGTTTGTACCAGGGTAATAGGAGTTTGCGTCTGGGCCCCCAGCCAGCCCTGACCCCTGATCCACCCCTGGAGTCCAGGTCCTGTTTCTCACTCACCTCAGGAATCCTTAGCTGACAGTCTCCTGTCAGCACTACTCTCTGCTTCATCCTGTGACTGGATCCTTCCCTTCCTCTCACTGACCCAGCACCCCACTCCGAAGATGCTCTTTAAGGCATTTAAGACAGAAAACTGTAAAGACCTTCAGTCTGTCCACAGTGAAATACAAGTGGGTGTGTCTACAAGTATGGAAAAGCCTGATGAGGGAGAAGAAAGAGGAAATGAGGGGGGTAAAGAGGAGTGGAAAGGGAGAAAGAGGAAGAAGAGGAGAGGAAGGTAAGGAAGAGAGGAAGAAAGGAGAAGAGGAAAAGAAGGGAGGAAGAGATAGAAGAGGAGAGAAAGGAAGAGAAGCAGAAATGGAGGAAGAAGAGGGGAAGGGAAGAAAGAGAGGAGGAAAGGAGAGAAAGAGGAGGAAGAGGGGAGG
This sequence comes from Rattus norvegicus, assembly GCF_021556685.1. Classification (NCBI taxonomy): domain Eukaryota; kingdom Metazoa; phylum Chordata; class Mammalia; order Rodentia; family Muridae; genus Rattus; species Rattus norvegicus. The sequence goes on from NC_141549.1 coordinate 85,512,968, forward strand.
AAGAGGAGAGGAAGGAAAGGAAGAGGAGAGCAGGAGAAGAAAGATGAGATGAAGAGGAGAGAAATAGGAAAAGGAGAAAGGAGAGAAAGGAGAGGAAGAGGAGGAAGAGGGCAGGAAGAGGAAACGAAGGGGAGGAAAAGGAGAGGAAGTGGTAGGAAGAAGGGTGGAAGTAGAGAGGAGGGGAAGGAAAAAGAGAGGAAGAGAAAAGAATGAGGAGGAAGAGGAAAGGAAGGGGAAGAAAGAGGGAAGAGGAAAGAAAAGGAAAAGGAAGGAAGAGAAGAGCAAGGGGAAAGAGAAGAGAGGAAGAAGAGGAAGAGGAGGAAGAGGAAGAGGAGAGAAAAGGAAAAAGAGAGGAAGATGAGAGAAAAAGGAGGAAGAGGAAGAAGAGGAGAGGAAGGGAAAAGGAAGAAGAAAGGGGAGGGGAGAAGAGGAAGAAGAGGGGGACTCAGAAATACTTGAAGGAGAAGGCATAGAAGGGTCAACTATCTAGTCAAGGTGTGAAAAAGCAAAACCCGCCTGTAATACCCAATGAACACTGAGAAGTGTTGGGGTTTCGCCTCTTGTCAAAACCTTCTTCACACACTCAGGGATATTCCACAATGAGAACATGAACTGTTAAATTTGAGGAGACTGATTAAGTAGCAAGCTTCTAGAAAAACCCAAAACTCAGGGGGAGGGGGGAGAAGCAATGGTTACTGTTGTAACACTCCTGGGTAGTTCCCAAGGAAATCACAGCCAGCGCTAGGCGCTAGGCTTAGTGGGTGTTCGCGTCTGTCTGTGCACAGCAGCAAGGGCTGGCATGCATGCTCCTCCAGGGGGAGTGTGCCACCGCCTCCCAGCCTGCTGATACCTATGAAAGGAAAGGAAGCTGTTGGGGGTCGGGGAGAAAAGGATATGGTCCTGGGGAGGGGTACCTTCATTCTATCTCAAAAACAAAACAAACCAACCAACCAACAACCAACCCAGACGACCTTAAGTTCCGAGAGTGGAGAAGGGGAGGGGGAAGGAAGGGGTTGGGGTGGACATGGACGAGGCGGGAAGAAGAGGCTGGCAAAGGTCGGCCGAGGGTTGGGGTTAATCTCTGGATTACTCAGCCGTGGTTTATTTTAGTCTCTTCTGGGTTTATGAAGTGTCTTTTCTTTATGGCTGCACCCAGTTTGGCTGTGTAAAATAAAAATAATGGTGGGTATTGAGTTAGAATGCAAAGTGAATGCAAAGGCCTGCTTCTCTTCACTTTTAAAAGTCGATCTTAATAACGTTTTGTTTTGTGATATCCATGCCAGCCTGGGTAGATTTCCTGGGCTCACAAGACCCTCTGGCTATGGAACGACCCCTGACTGAGAAGGGTCTGGACCAGTGCCTGGAAAGATAAGCAAGCAGCCCTCTCCCTCAGCACATGGGGGAGGAGCAGAGTCTGCTGAGCGGGTTGTCCGGACCCAGGCCGGGGAGAAGGTACTTCAGGGGGCTGGTCAAAGCAGAAAGGGCATAAATGACCCCTCACACAGACCTATGATAGTTCCCATGTCTCTCCAGAGCAAGTTAAGAGATGCCTCGAAGAAGGAGCCTGCTTTCCTCAAGGGTCTGAGGCTGAAGGACTAGATAGGCTCAGGTCTATCAGACTGAGATCTCAGGCTTCAAGGACAAAGTAAATTCAGCACAAGCTCCCTCTTTCTAAGGTTTGACCTTGACCAGTAGAGTCGTTTTTCTCTTAAATAACTTGCCGATACATAACTTACTAACTCCTCCTGAAGGATACATAGAGTTCCTTTCTCATGCCAAAAGAATGCACTAAACAGAACTTGGTGCTGTTTGGAATCACGATGAGGCCGAGAGACCAGAGCTGCAACCACCTGAAGCCAAACACTGTGACCCGAGCAGAAGCCCAATCACAGCATGGACAGGTGAGACCTGCACCTGCTTTTCTGTTGACAATATGGGAGCCATCAGCACCTGTCTGCCATCTTGCTGGACTTCTAACCATACAAACACACACACACACACACACACACACACACACACACACACACACACAGAGAGAGAGAGAGAGAGATACATATGCACACACAAATATATACATAAATACACATACATATATGTGCCTACAGAGACACACACAGAGATATACACATGCATATACAAATACATACATACATAAACATACATACCTATATGTACCCCCACAGATACACATGTATACACAAATACATACATGCATAAACACACATACATATATGTACTTATATAGCAGATACACACACATGCACATACATACACACATAAATACACACATACATATATGTACTTATATTGCAGATACACACACATGCACATACATACACACATAAATACACACATATTACATACACATATGTACCTACACACACACACGCACAAACACATGTACACACAAACACATAAACACACATACATATATGTGCCTACAGAGACACACACAGAGATATACACATGCACACACAAATACATAAACATACATACATATATGTACCCCCCACAGATACAAACATGCATACACAAATACATACATAAACACACATAAATATATGTACCTATATAACAGATGCACACACATGCACATACATACATAAATATACACATATTATATACACATATGTATACACACGCACACGCATATACCCTCATTGGGGTGAAATACACAGAACAAGCTACATGGCACTTGTGACCACCAGTTGAGCTGGAACTTCCATCTCTAAGACATTCATCACCCGGAAGTTGGTGCTGGGCCCACTGTGTGCTCCTCAACATCCTGCAAGCTGCTTGTCCTACATCCTGAGAGGTCACGGGTGTGCTGCAGACACTTCTCATAACTGGGATAATACACATTTGTCCTTTTGAGTCTGATTGTTCCCATGTGGCACGAGGAATGGGGATCAGAATACCATTCCTTCTTAGGCTGGGCAGCATTCTGCCATGACCCATTCTACAAGCCTGTCTGTCCAGGCAGGCTTCTGAAGCGTCCTCTTTTGGCTGTTGGGAACACAGGAGCATGCATGTGTCTTGTGTGTTGTGTGGTTGAGGACCCAGAGGTGGAATTACCGGGTGGAGAATCCACGCTGAATCTCTGGAGAACATTAGCACACTCCACCTGCTGTAACCGTGGCCAGGTTAACCACTCGACAGCCTCACCATGGGACATTTTTTTGCTCTTTTGCTGGTCACTACTGTTCTCTTGTTTTGGCTGCTTATCCAGCCACAAAAAGAAATGGAATTCTGGCCCGTACTATGACGTGAGTTATATCTAGACCATGTAGTATCAGCTCTCCTTGCCCTAACAACACCTAGACAAGTATAGACCACGACTGCACATACAAGAACATACACTTACAGACTTACACATGGGAGTATCAGCTAAGGACCAGAGGCGCTTTTCATGAGATGCTGCTTTACGCTAGCTTAAATTTGTTTCCTGTAAGCATGTGGTTCTCCCCACCCACTACACACACACACACACACACACACACACACACTTCTTTTTAATTACCCCAAATAAAATGGGCTACAGTATGGCTCCGCAGTAAAGAAGATAAGAGATGCCATTTGTTTCTTCTGCCCTGTGCAGCATGCCTTATTGATTGGCGTGACATTTTACAGGGAGCCTGTCACCTTCAAAGGCTTCTCAGAATTGAATCAAATGCATTGGTGGCTCACCTCCTGGTAGGAGACTTACAAGCAAGAGGCTGTGCCATTTGCAGCCAGAGAAAGGGAACTGTCCAGGAGGAGGGGCCTCCTCTCAGCCGGCCTCAGGTGTCATTGGCATCTCTGGTCACACCGGGATGCACGCCAGGCTCTGCTGAGCATGGTCCCGGAGTTCCAGTGCCCACCAACACCAGTGATCCTCGGACAGGTTAAGGAAGACTGCCCCTCATTATAGGAAAGGTCTCACCAGGTTAGCAACATGCACAGGCAAATGGAAAGCAGATAAGTTGGACCTTGATAAGAGCTCTTTGTGGTTTGTTTTGGAAACTAAATGCTCTTTTCTGCACCAGGGAAGATGCGGAATTTCCTGAGGAAAATTCAGAGCTTCCTGAGTGAATGCCCCCTCAACCCACTGCAGTTCCTGTCGCACTGCGGCTGTACTGAGAACAACTTGACACAGTCAGTCCCACACTTTACACAGTCAGCCCCATGTCACTAAAACAAACAAACAAGAAGCAGGAAGACAGACCTGCAGGGGACCAATGGGCAGCGGTAGAACTCCAGAGATTCGGAAGCTAGGGGCATGCTCCTCCACATCCAAGAGGCTCAGAGAAATGCACCACTGAGGAGAGAGAGCCAAAGGCTCTTCTGTTCCCTATTCCTGGTGCAGTGGCCTTGACTCTATCCCTTACAGACAGCCACCTGAGAGTCAGGGTCTACTGTATGGCTAACCACATGGTAGTCAGAATAAACTACAGTGAACCACCAGGGGGCCCAAGGCCCACCATCAGTGAACCATCCGGGGCCACAGCTGAGGAGGTGTTACTGCTTCAGGTCTCGCCCACCCAGCCTTGGTTTGAACTGGCTGGCCAGTACTGAAGACCACCCATTCTCAGGATATGAAGAAGCCCTCTGAGGCCAATTGACGTAGTGACTGGGGACCCAGCCCATTTGGCCCAGCGGCCATCCACTGCCCTGGGGTCCAGTTTGCGTATAATCCAGTGAGGTCATGGACATCTCAGAGCCTCAGCTGCACTAACTGTGCAAGGGGGCACTGGCTTCACAGAGACACTGGGACATAAATGAGGTTCCTCACGTGCTAGTTCAGTGAGATGTCCAGGCTCAGCCAGCGCACAGCTAACAAAGCAGCAGAGACCGGTTCACCATTGTCCGTGGACCTTAACGTCACCTGTCTAGCATATCCCTGCCAGTCTGTGACAGTGTCACTAGTAAACACCGGCTGCAAAGGCTCCCCTCAGCACAGAAAAGGATGCAGGTAGTAGGGTCTTCCAGAAAGCAAATCCCGTTAAGTAGTTCGAGGAAAGTCAGAGATTCTCTGGTCCTGGATGCCTCAGGCACCAGGCCTTGTGCTCCACTCCTTCCTTCCTTCAAGGAACAACACTGGGGAAAATGAGGAGCGGAAATCTGAAGGTCCTCTCTTCCCTTCGCCTGCCCCTGGTGCCTGTTAAATGATGAGGAACTTCGTAGGCAGATGGAGGAAACCTGGAGGTGGTAGGATTCTGCCACAGAGCAGCTTCTGAGCTGGAGTCAGGTATCCAGAGAGGAGCCAGGACCCCCAAGCTCCTGTCAACAGGCATCCCTGGAGATTAGGGGGCTGATCTTGTAAGGATCAGCTGCTCACCCTGTGATGTTTACACTATCATTGACACGGTGACACACACAGATCTAATTACATGTCAATAAACCGAAGACCTGATTCGCTAAGGAACCTGAGAGGATTATAGGGCTCCACTGGCAAGTCTTAAAGAATAAGGATCCAACCTCCAGATTCAATTACTGCCAAGTCAGCCAACTGGAAACCCTGGGCTTGGAGCGAGGAGACCCAACAAGAGAGAGGTTAACCTTGGCCTATGCCCAAGGACCTCTCTTTTGTAGAAAATGGCTTTCTGATCTCGGAGGCTTGTTTTAACTGCGTTGTTCAACTCCTATACACGGTCCACACCACATATAGATCCCAGAAAGTTTTTGCTCAGAGTGGTGAAAAGACAAACGGACATCAGATTGCAAATTAGCCTCTGCTCCTCCCACTGGAAGCAGCTGCCTGTACAAAGGAGGTCAGATTCCCAGGAGCTTTTAACAAAGACATATCAGGAGGAAGAAGCAGAGGCATTCAGCCTGCCTCAGACCTTCTGCCTGGCCCCACTGCCACTGCAGCGACAGGCGAGTTCCTAAATCTTTAATGTGATGCCCTGTCTTGTGGGAGGGCGATGTGGGGTGGTTTTGCTCTCCTACTGTGCCCGGGTCTTTAATGTCAGTGGCCACTGTGTGCTTTTCCTTATGCATTGGTGTTTATGTCTCTGTTACATGTTGAAGTCACCCACACTGCAGGTCCAGAGCCCACTAAATCCCACAGAAGGGCATTGCCACACACTGAAACAAACTCAGCACCAGACCACAGCACACGAGGAACCGAGGAGGACATCCAGTAACTCTGGAAAACTCATCCTCAGAAAGCCTAGAGTGTAAAGAGAGGGAGGAGTGCTTTTAGGCCTTGTAGTACTCCCCTGAAGTCCCCCCATCCCAAATCCTCAGGGACATTCCCAGGTCTCCACAGGATGCCTAAAACACAGATAGTGACACAGCCGGGTTTTTTCTTACAAACACTCCTAAGCAAGTTTCATTCCTAAATTAGCCACAGTCTGACACCAGGAATTGCCAGTGCTGCCAAGTCTGACGACCTGAGTTCTGATCTCAGGAACCCACGGGGCAGAAGGAGAGGACTGACTCCCACGGCTGCTCTGTGACGTCCACACTCACACCTGCCGTGGGAAATGCAGACTCTAAGATGTAAAGTCTCGATGAATAGCTAACGGTAAATTCTGAGGAGCTGAGATCCTTCTGGACACTGTACTAAAGCGGCCCGCCATCACTTTCCTCACGCTTGGTGACTACTATTAAATACCATGTGGTTCGCTTGAACGTCAAAGCAGTGTGGTGCGGGGGAAGTCGATCCGAGATCAGGGGATCTAAACATCTAATGGGTGGGTACATTATACAGTGTGGACACTGGGTGACGGGATGCTCAAGCCCAACCAGGATGTCCAGTAAAGCAGCTAGAGCTTTGTCACGCTTGGTACCTGGAATGCCTGCAACTTAAGCCTATGGCTTGTTTCTTTCTGAGGGTCTCCATTTTGCATTCCCAGACTGCGGTGGCCATGGGTAAATAAGACAATAAAATGAGAAACCTTGGATAGTGACTGTAGCATTATTGGGCATAATGATGTTGTTTTGTTAGTTCCCGGATAACTCACATTAGTGGGCTCTGTCACTGGCCCTGGAAAGAGCTATGGAGAATAGGAGACTTTGGGTGTGGCTGCAACGAATCGATCTTTATTTAGGGACATTGGCGTTTGTCTTTCACGGGAATTTTACAAATTGTGAGATGACATTCTTCTGTTCATTTAAAAGTATAAAACCCACTCTTAGCTCAGCAGCCTTGGCCAGGGAGGCATAGGCAGGACTTGAGAGACTACTTATGGGCTCACATGTGTGCCTCTGTGTGTGTGTGTGTGTGTGTGTGTGTGTGTGTGTGTGTGTGTGTGTGTGTCTAGGTCAGAGGACAAGTTGCTCAACTTGGTTCTCTTCTCCCACCAAGTGGGTCCTAGAGATCAGGCTGCAAATACCATCACACGGTGGGTCCCCTGAGTGGGCATTTTAAGGAACTGTTTTCTAATCCTCATGGGGCTACTATCAACTCCACATAGCTCAGGCCAACAGGGGAGACAGAAAAGATTGGGAACAGGCTGCCACTGATCCTTTGTGAAGATCCTATTTAGGGAGCCAGCCATGCCCCAGCCTTTGTGGTAACTGGAGCTCCGCCTCTGTGTTTGCATTTGAAGAGCTACAAGAGGCTTCAGGCCTCTGGGTCCCAGCACTGGCGACCCCTGAGGATGCCCTGGAACCTTCTGGGTATTCTCAAAAGCTTAAGAAGCTTAGGAGAGAGCCAATGGCCCCTTGCCTCTGACAACACTAATATTCTACAATCCAAGTGATGTGCTTTAATGGTGAACAAGGAGAATTCTTCTTGATGGGGCTGCCGAGCAGAGGTGAAACAATTAGGAAGGAAACTCAAAAGAGACACTTAAAAGAGAAGAGACATTTTCCTTAGTACAGCAGATGCACAGAGGTGAGGCAGGCGAAGTGCGGCTCAAAGAGGGAAGGACAAGGCAAAGACGGTAATGCGTTTAGAGGGCCCTTCGCTAGGTACAAATAAGCCTCCCTCCCGGTATACCAGCAGCTGCGTCCTTGAACAGCCTCCTCATTGGACAGAAACAAGTCTTGTCTTTGAACCGTTACAGCATATAAAGCTTCCAAACACAAGCTCAGGTTTATTCTAACACCCCTTCTCCTTGTGCCTGACTCACCAGTAGCAGAGGGCTGCAGACAAACAGAAAAGGCATGTTCAAATGCTCCGTGGCTTTCTCCAATTACAAATCACCCACACTCACATCTGATAGTTCTGTAAAAGCGTGAAAGACATTGAAAAGGGAAACACTAAGACAGCTCAGGCTGGAGGCAGAAACTTAGAGCCCGTCCAAGAGGACTCTGAGTTGTCCTGGGGACACTGGTACCAGGATTGGGGTTTGGTAAAAACGGGTGCTCAAGCCGGGACAAGATACTTCATCTGTAACCTTCGTTAATACAAGGCACTGTCTGGAAGGACAGATTGTATTGTTCTGAAATCAAGCCGGATTGCTTTTATTGTCAGTTCGACACAATCCAGAGCTGAACCAGGAAGGACAGAGGGATGGAGTCTCGACTGAGGAGTTGCCTGAATTAGACTGGCCTGTGTGGCCATGTCTATGAGAGATTGTCTTAACTGATGACAGATATCAGGGGTCCAGCCCACTGTGGGCGGCACTAGCCCTAGAAAGTAGACTGAGCTGGATGAGAAAGGAGCTAAACAACCTGTGAGTGAACCAGGAAGAAAGCCAGTCAGTAGCACCTCTCTGTTGTTCTCCCTCAGTTCCCATTTGAGTCCCAACATCCCTCAACAATGGGTTGTGATGTGTAAGATACAATGTCTTCCTCCTCAAGCTGGTTTATCACAGCAACGGAAGGCAAGTAGAATCACTACCCCAGCAACTGCCCGCACCACAGCCCACTGGTGTCCATCAGTGTTGCACTCTTTTATTCCTGTCGAATTTTCTATTACTCTCTCTTCTTTCTAGCACATATCATGTCTTCATCCCTTCCTTAGGGAGCTGCCTACTTTGATATAGATCACCCATCAACAAACTAGGACTATCACACAATTCTAGCCCACTGTTTATAAATGCACTTTTATGGACAGTCTAGACCAATGTTTCATAGATAAGGTTTCCTTGGTACTCAGCCACGGTCATCCATTACATATTGTTGTGTGTGGCTACTCTGGGGCTACAAGCACAACATAGCTATGACAGATTGCATGACTTGCAGAGGCCACAATACCCATTATCTCTGACACAGGCCAAGCCAGCATGGTGTGGTAGCAGATTTGGCCCCAAGCCAAGCCTCTGTCACTCCATCGTCTGATCCTTGCTGTCATGTGGATAGTGGGACACATCTTTCTGTTGGGAGTCCTTGAGGCAACACTGCTAAAGACTTCGTGAGACAGTGAGCCGCTATGTGCTCTTGAAAACTGAGTGCTGAGAGCCCTCCAGGCTCAGGTTTCATCTTTGTGTTCCACCGTTCCCTTGCTACCTCCTTCCATCTCTGCATCTGACCCTCTGACAGCCTCTACTTCTCTAGCCCTGGTCCCCAGAGATCATCATCACCTCCTCCTCCTCCTCCCCTTCCTCCTCCTCCTCCTCCTCCTCCTCCCCCTCCTCTTCCTCCTCCTCCTCCTCCTTTTCCTCCCTTTCTATGTCCTCATTTCTTTCTCCTGTAACTGTATAGTTCAATCACCTGACCAAAGGCCTTCTGGGTCCCTACCATGCTCAATGCTGGGGCTTTGGAGCTTCCATTTCTGAGGGGTTGTCCTTTAGAGTTAGTGGGCAATGGTCTGCAGAGAAACCCCAAACCTCAAGTCCCAGGGGCTCTAACCTGTTCTTCAGTAGGTTCCCACCCTGTGCACTGGCAAGGGGTAGCCTCAGTCAGAGTTGCTGGCTGCTGTGCCCTATGATTCCCTATGAACTCTGGGTGCAGTAACAACTGTGCCCTCCTATTCACATAGGGCCAAGTAGAGTCTCCCACATACAAGAACCTGAGGAAGACACGAAGGTCCCCGACACTCTCCAGCAAGCACTTCATACCTCCTTGGAAATTCTGGTGACCTTAGGATAGAACTGTTCTCCAGGGACATACAGATCCCTGAGATGTCCATGCATCAACCTTCGGCGGAGAGAGGAACCACCTGGGCACACCGGGACCCCTGCCATCTGTCACACTGTATTCACACTGGAGCGCTGGTACGGTTCCCTAAGCATAAGTGAGTTGCTGCCAGAAACGCCCTTCTCCTCGTTAGCCCCCACCTTCACCCCAGAACCTGCACAACCTACTTTGAGAAACAGGACAGGTAAGAGCAAGAAGGTTCCCAGGGCACATCTCTGTGGCCCGGGAAGGGAATGAGGCTCCATCCATGGCAAGATTCCCGATTCTTGTGGAATCCATCATTAACTAGAGACAGAGGGATGAATCTCATGCTTGGTCTCTGGAGTTTTGTAATTGCTTAATATCTGACTCACTGATTCCAGTGCTTATCTCTAAAGGCCTGAGTAAACACAGACAGGTGCAATGGGGCTGTGGGTTCTTATCTCCTCCCGTAGGAGAGGCTGTGAAAGAGCTCCCCTGTCTGGGACAGAGGTGTTAGGCACTGATAAATACTGTCGATCTCCTCTCCCAGCAAGGCTGTGATACAGGAGTGGATTGATATCCAGGGGGCTATCTCTTCGCTGGGCTGTAAGCACTTGGGATTCTGAGGATGAAAGCAGCCTCACGGGGCCCATGTGCAGGTATCTGAAGTCCCAGTCACAAATATGCTAATGGATAGAAGATCTCACAAGTTGCCAAATCCCAGGGACTGGGAAGGGGCAGGTTTTAAGCCCACCTGCTATGGGGAGGGATGAGGCCCATGCTTCACATGTGTCTGCCTGTGGGGTTTCATGGAACCCCTGAAGTGCTGGAGGCAGGGGCATTGTCTGGCTTTAATTTTAGCCTTCACGAAATGGATTCCTGGGTCTCTGTCCCAGATTACATCGATGAAAAAAAAGAGTATGGTCTGAGCTGCTTTCTGTGACTTCTTTGAAGCTGTGCCTGCCTTCAAAGGTAGCTTCAGCAGGAGAGGGACATTCTGGGGCAATAGTGGGATGTTACCTGTGTTAGTCAGGGCTCTCTAGAGTCACAGAGTTTATGAAATGAATATACATAAAGGGAGTTTATTGGAGTGACATACAGGCTGCAGTCTAGCCAACCCAACAATGGTTGGTTGTGAATGGAAAGTCCAAGAATCTACTATTTGCTCAGTCCCACAAGGCCGGGTATCTCAGCTGGTCTTCTGTGTATGCTAGAATCCTGAAGAAGTAGGCTCTAATGCCACTGAAGGAACAGACTTGCTGGCAAGGCAAGGGTAAGCAGGCAAAGAGCAAGACCTTCTTTCTTCCACATCCCTCTATAGGCTTCCAGCAGAAGGTGTAGCCCAGATTGAAGGTGTATTCTCCCACCTCAAGATCTAGATCAAAGGCATGTTGCCTCAAAACTCAAAATGGTGTGTCTTCCTGCACCAAAGGTCCAGACTAAAAGTGGATTTATCCACCTCAAATCATGCTGGAAATCTCTCACAGGTGGGTGTGCCCTCCATTTCTGGATTGTAGTTCATCCCAGATATAGTCAAGCTGACAACCAAGAACAGCCATCACAACACCTGTGTTCAAGTCTTCTGTGTGATGAAGACAACTGCCACAGCAGCTCAGGGATGCAAGGGTTCACTCCATGTCCTCAGGACAGCCATTATCTTACGTCTATGAACCAGGAGAGAGCCTCTGTTTTAGGGAATATTCTTCAGTATGTGGAAGGTCAGGGTTACTTTTTCTCAACTTGACACAAGTCAAGGGTCATCAAGGGAACTGGGGCAGAACTCAGGAGAGGACACCAGAGGTAAGAACTGAAGCAGAAGCCAGGGAGCTGTGCTGTTCCCTCTAGTTTACTCAGCTTGCTTTTTACACAACTAAGGGCCACCTACCCAGGGATGGGATCACCCACAGTTGGACGGGCCCTCCCACATCAATTGGCAATCAAGAAAATGCCCTACAGACTTGGCTACAGTCTTACAGAGGCATTTTTTTTCAAATGAGGTTTCCTCTTCCAAGACGACCTGAGCTTGTTCTGAGACCTTGTCAGACCACCTTGCTGGAGAGAATGGACCCCAGACAACAATGGCCAATGGTGGGCAGGACTGCACCTTGATCAAGACTGCTTGGTTACCCATGGGTCCTGCTTCTGTGTTTACCTGAAGCCTCATGTCAGAATCCTGAAGTGGACTTTGGGGGGGTCCTTGGACCTCTTTTTTCTTATTCCCATTGTGGCCACATTGAATAAATTTCCTTTTCCTACTCCTTGCTAACAGTCATTTCTTTAAGCGATCTGTTGAGAACATGCGGCTAAACCTAGCGTGTCAGGATTGCCAGGGTGCAAGCTCTGACCCAATAGCTCAGACGACATCTGGAGACAACTCTTCCTCCAGCTGGGAGGGGTCACGTTGAAACGCATGTGAGCCTGGTCCTGTTTGTGTTGCCAGGGCCTGGTGCCATTTCCATCCCCTGGGTACGTTCTTCTGAGCAGGAATCTGGTCATCTTCCGTCATCTCCAAAAAGAAACAGCTAAAGGAGACGTTTCCTTTTTATAAGCTAATCTGGGTGGGAGATGGCCTTGCACACATCATACTGTGGGTTATTTTGAATAGACCTTTAAATTGAAAACTAAAAGTACAAAGCCATAAATCTAATTATTTTCCTCACAGCCCCTGTAGTTTAACACAAGAAGAGCTAACAGACAAATAATATGAAACACCAGTGGGAAAAATGACATCTAATGGGGATAGAGAGTCTATCAAATAAAAGAAAGCCACTTAATAGGCTAATACCACACATTAAGCTTAAAAAAAAAAAAAAAAAAAACAGAAACCCGATCCAAAGCCAAAGCTGAACGCATCCATTTGTCTAATTCTCATGCCTCAAAAATTAAGCATTATTTAAACGTCTCTTAATGCTGCAATTGTTCATCCCCCAAGAAATAAAAAGATTGGTGGTGTCTTGCACATTCCAAAGATTAAATAAATAGCGGTCCAGAGAGAGATCGCTCACAGACTCCGAATCGCTATTTATTGAGTTTGATTTCAGGCAAACGTGCTATGTGGTGGGGCACCACGATAAAGGCAGCATCCTCCCCCACCTCATAAATGCACCAGAAGTGCATTCTGTTTGCTGACAGTAACGTGCGTCTACATTGTGGAGGCTCTGGTAACATGAGTCTGATGCTGCGACCAGCAACTCAAGCGTTTGGCTTTTCCTCTGTTGTCTGGGTAAAGCAGGCACCATGCAGAAGTAGGATATTCTCTGGGTGCTAGGTTCCAGTATGCTGTGTCCATTGCGGAGTTCAAACTCCTCTTTGCCTGTGTTCTTTTGGTGGGGGGGGGGTGTTCTTCGTTCAAAAGCCAAAATACTGCTGCTGGAGAGATAGCTCAGTAGTTAAGACCACTAGCCACTCTTGCAGATGACCCAGGTTCTATTCCCAGCACCCAAAGGATAGACCACAAAAATCTGCAACTCCAGTTCCAGGAGAGCTTATGGCCTCTTCTGGCCTCCACAGGTAGCAGGGATGCATATGGTACCCAAGCACACATGCAGGCAAAACGCCAATACTCATAAAATAATTTAAAACTTAAATATATACGAATGTTTAAAAAGTCTATTTCATGAAGACAAATTACTTCGACACCTTATTCCTTGCTTAACAGAGCATATGTTCTTGAAATAATGTATAATTATAAATATGAGTTGGTGCCAGTATTCTGGGTCCCAGAAGAAATCCATTGAGGCCACACAGCAGTGACTGGCTAGGCACAGAGTATCTGTGGGGCCCTGCTTCCTATGTGGTTTTAATCAGCAGTGGGAGGAGAGGTTTGCTCTAAAGCCCAGGTGCTCTGCAGCCAGGACTTCCGTGATGCTCACCCAAAATTCCTTCCTACTAGAGTGCGTAAGCCTTTAAAACTTAATGTCACACAAGGGGGGAGGTGCTGGGAGATTTTCAGCACACATTTGTTTACTGTGTGTTCCCGTGTGCAATGTGGGTGTGGATGAGCACTGGGATCCCCTGAGTCTGCCTAAGACATGCTGAAGCCCTGGTTCTGTCTTCCAGCCTAATCTGGGTTCCAGGGATTGAGCTTAAGTCACCACTGAGTCATCTTGGCAGCCCTTGTTTTTGTTTTGTTGTTGTTGTTGTTTGTTTGTTTGTTTTTGTTTGTTTTTTTTGAGACAGTGTCTCACTCCTGTGGTTCAGGCTGACCCCAAACTCTGGGCAATCCTAGGGCCTCAGCCTCCTAGGAGCTGAGATTACACACGTACCATCACACTGGGGGCCTGTAACCATCCTTAAGTGTGTGTGAAAGCTGTGTTAAGGTTAGAACCACTTTTGTATTGTCAAGATTCGTTGTTTTTTTTTGTTTGTTTGTTTGTTTGTTTTCCTTAAGGAGAACTAGAAATGGTTAGCTGTTTCTCAAAATGATAGCCAGATTCCTTACATATAAGAAGTCTGTCTTTAGAATGTTTTCCTGACATCGATGGGGGTGATTCTGACCTGAGTAACCATGTGTCTCGTTTCTGCTTGTTTGTCTCCCAGGAGGTTCTCATGGGGCCTGCGTCCTGCTCTTCGTACATGACAGACTGAATCATCTCATCACCCTTAAGAAAGTGAATTTGTCATTTACAAATACTGTGGTAAGAAATCTCTGGGCCCAGGTGGCTCCCTGGAGGATCTGACAATATTTAAAGAAGACCAGTTCTCTTCCCGTCTCCTGACTTGTACCCAATCAGTCCAGAACATGGACAGAGGGGCAACTGCTGCCCAGTGATGCTCAGGTACTGCTAAAAGCCAGCAACGACCCAATCCCAGAGACACACAGCAAATACAAATACACCATGGCCACTCAGGACTTAGCATGCAATGCTGAAATAATTCAGTGTATCCCACCCTATCCGCAGACCAAGGGAGAAGGACCACGGCTTCCTGTTGATGAGTGAGGGAAAGATATGTTGCAGATCGAATGACAACCACCTTTGTCAAAGATAATGAGCAAACTACAACAGTAGAGGACCTTCACGGACCCCATAAAGAACACCCACAATGCCACACGGCTACCTTACACTTGATGGTGATGGTGAAATTCTCCCCCCTGGGTCTGAAATGAAGAACTGAACACTGTTCTTTCGGTAGAGAAGGTTCACAGGTCAGAGGCCCTACAGGAGCCCACACTAAGAGGTACACCCAGCCTTTAAAGGACACAAGGTAAACATGTGGCACCAGTCACGTGCCTGTAAGCGACTGGAACAATAAGCGACTGGAAGTCAGACTCTGGAATTCAACTAAAGTATGATTTTAAAATGTATATAGGGCACAGGAAGTGGAGAAGGAAAGGGGGTGGGCACAGGAAGTGGAGAAGGAAAGGGGGTGGGCACAGGAAGTGGAGAAGGAAAGGGGTGGGCACAGGAAGTGGAGAAGGGAAGGGAATGTGTGCTCAGACCAAGATAGACTATGGAAATATAAAACCTAGAAAGCACTAAAGGCTAACGGAGCCCTCCCCACCCCCATGGCACTACTGAGGATCTGCTGAGCGTGGGGGAATGCATCTATAAATGGTCCTTTATGTGTGGTTTGTGGGGAAGACAGATTTACCCCACTGGCCTTGCTACTTCCTCAGAGCTAGAAAGCAGGGTGCAGCCAGAGTGGGTGTCACAGGAGAGGCTGAAAGCCAAGAGCTCAAGAACTTGAGAGTGCGTGGTGCCGAGGAACTGTCCTGGTCCTGTTCAGAGTCCAACCTCATTCATTTCGGCCTCAGTTTCCACATAGGGAGGCAGCCGTGAAGATCTACTAGCCCAACTGTGCCCAGTGTCAGAGCAGAGAGCGAAATGTGTGTCTGTCCTGCACACACAGAGCAGCGAGAGAGGTCTGGAGAGCAGAGCTATAGATGACAGAGTGAGTTCAGGTTCCAGCTCCCTCATGCTGGAAGAAGCGAACAGAGTGGGAGCCCTCAAGAGCAAAGATAACAGGCACAGAATGTGCTCACTACGGGGGTGGGGTGAGGATTGTTCTCTTTAACCGCCCCCATGAGCTGCCCCATTCCAGTCTCCAGACCATTCTGTGCAGTAGATACTGGGAGAAAACCACCTCTGAGCAACTGAGTGACAGAGCTAGCCCTCACCCCATGTATCAGAGTAAGGATGTGAACCTAGAGAGATAACATGCTGAGGACCACCACATGAGCTCTGTGCCATATTTGACCCACACATGGACCCCAGTGAAGGCCTCCCCTTTGACTGACTGGTACACACACAATGCCCGGGCCCTCTCTGACCCCACATGATCAACCTCATGGTTCATCCATACATTTTATCTTTAATTATCTTCATTGCAACTTTCTTGCCTTTGGCCACCAACATAAATATCAACCAGGCCAGAGACCTGTGGAGATACTGACTCTGGGACCTACCCAGGATCTCAAGACTTCAGCTCAAGACAACTGATGCCGGGGGGAGCCACATAGTAGCTGTGGTTGCCCCAGGCTACTATGGGATCTCTCAGGACAGGTCCTGCCCAGCTGCTGTGACACCCTAATAGAAATCTCCATAGGTTTGTTAGAGTTTCTAGAGTCCAGGCTGCCCTTCTCACATCCTCCGCTCCTTATAAGTTATCAGTTCATAGCAATTAGCTACTTCTCCTTCAGAGAGCTGGTTTCCCAGTCTGTGGGACTGGAGGGATCCAACATGAGGGAGACTTGCCAAAATTGGTAGAAGTTTCCCTACCCCTATGTTCATTGCCTTGTTCTTGAATCTCCATGACCCTGGATACACAGCTCCCTCACAAGGGTGTGTCCTTGGTCAGAATGACGTAAGAACCTGGAAAATGCAGGCTGATGGAGGGCCTACTACACTCCTTCTGTCCTCTGTGTGCTCCTGGGACCCAACACCAAGAGTAGTGGAGGATTGACACCTGGGCCTAGGTTGAAAAGTCACAGCTACACTGCTGCCAAAGTCAGGGTTTGCAGGGAAATAAAGAAGGTCGCTTCCTATCACGTCCATGTTCACAGGAAGTCCCCTCATCTACAGTTCAGCATAGATGATGGCTCACAGCCTGCCACTCTCCTTAGCTCACAAACACTGCTCTCAGGCCCCGGTTGGGGGTACAAATGCAGAGTGTGAGAGAGCTGATTAGCCTTGGTGTGGGGAGGACGGAGCGGGGGGATGAAAGCTGTGACATAAAGACCCTCCCCCAGTGAAGAAGGATGGCCCTGCGGGGCACCGCATAGTATGGCCTCTGTGAGCTTCAAAGGAAATGAGTCCAGCTGGGCTCAAGCAGGGCTGAGCACCATGGGGGCAGAAACCAGGAGGAAACATAGGCCCAGAGAGAGAACTGGACACACGGAGCCCCTATGACCTGTGACCACCCCTCTCTGTGCACACTCAGGGGCTAAGGGGCTCTTTTCCACTTGGCACTGCCCCCTGCAAGAGAGTTTGGCATTCACACCAAGAGGCCATACATAAAGCCCTTTGATGGCCATGTCTACCCGATGCAGGTACTGAAGCCACAATGATGTTGGGAAGGGATGGGGGTGGGGTAATTTAGATTCATGCCCAACTAATCTTAGAGCATCTCCTTTCCCTGGGGCTGTGGCTCTTCAGCTGGTGAAGATTTCAATATCGAAATCTCATTACAAACTGAGAAAAAGAGAGGTGAGACCAGAGCCATTGGAGTAAAAGGGTGGCCAGAAAATGTGGGAAACCATCTATGGTCTGGCCTGCTAAGGCCTTCCCTGTATAGCAAGGATGTCTACCTGTTACCTCATGTGACAGAGTTCTGTTCCCATGGCTTTTATCCTGTCCTCTTTGCTTTTAGTTGTGTAACTCACGTGTTCAATATTTACCAAAGAGCTGCAAAATTAAAGAGATCCCACAGTTGCCGAAGACAACATAATTATAAGGGTCAACTTGATAAGACATAATCTTCAGAGACCTGCAGGCTTGCCTAATAAAATATTTACATCAGTCACTGCTGGACACCCGAGAGAGCAATGCAAGTGATTCCTGACTGCAACTTTTCAGAGTACAGAAGTGTCCCACGCACTCATAGAAACATGCCTGCTCGCCTAACAAATCTCCTTTGCAAAGAGGAGGAGGAGAATGACTAAATATTCCTGGGAAATTGTTACGTCTCTGCCAAGCTCAATCTGCCTCTTTCCTACATATGAAAGAAGCTTTTTTCCTTTACCTAGGGTTAATCAAAAGGAGCCAGACAAAGACACCTGGACCCTTCCAGGGAACCTAACAAGGGGTAGTTAGCACTGTGGGTTTTTCCTATGTTTTCATAGAGCATAATTTCATTTTGGGGTTTAGTTATAATCAAGTATGTCAAAAGTCAAAAAGGTAAAAGAGATAGCTCAGGGAGTAAAGTGTTTATCTTGCAAGTGTGAGTACATGAGATAAATCTCCAGATTATACATTAAAAATACACACACACATACATATACACATACACATAACACATATATACACACACAAACACATATAAACATACATACACACATATATATACACACATATATATACACATAAACACACATACATAGGCACATACATACACACATGCACATATACACACATATATACACATACACACATATAAACACACATATATACATAGGCACACACACATGCACACATAGACACACATACATAGGCACACACATACACATGCACATATACACACATACACATATATATATACATATAAACACACATACATATATAGACACACATATACATGTGCACATATACACATCATACATATACACATGCATATATTATAAACACACATACATATGTGCATATACACATATAGATATACATACCCACATATAAACACACATACATACACTGACACACAATATACACACATACAACATATACATATAAACACACGCATATACATTCATGCACATATAAATACACACATGCACACACACATTAACCTTAGCACTGTGGATGTGAGGACAGTCGATCCATAGATCTCACTTGTCAGCTAACCTAGTCCCATCAGAAAGCCTCAGGCTAACGAGAAATCCGAGCTCAAAAAACAAGATGGAAGGCTGGGCAAATGGCTCAGTTGGTAAAGTGTCCTACACACAAGAGTCAGGCCATGAGGCAAACATCTACAATGCCAGCACTGAGGGAGGTGGGGCAGAGATAGGCAGGTCCCTGTAGTGTAAATATAAATGTTGCCTTTATTTCTTCAGATGAAGGGATGAGATGAGAACCGTACCCAAGCTGTGAGAATGCATGGCATGAGCTGAGACTAGAGTGTTTCCTTCTTTGTTCTAACAAGCCCAAGGCCTAGGCCAGGAAGCTCCTAGCCTCTGTACAATCTAACCTTCTGCAAACCTGGATCTTAAAGACTTCAACTTCCATCCTCTGCCTGCCAACCTAGGCCTGGAATGATTCAGCCTCTGAGACTTACTGCTGAATAAACTCACTCTTTCTAGCTCTTTCCAAACAACTCAGCTATTCTGGTCAAGCTCATCTCCAAACTGGCTGCTTCTTTTTTTTTTTTTTTTTGGTTCTTTTTTTTTCGGAGCTGGGAACCGAACCCAGGGCCTTGTGCTTCCTAGGTAAGCGCTCTACCACTGAGCTAAATCCCCAGCCCCAACTGGCTGCTTCTTATTGGCTTCTTTCAGCTTCTGGTTGGATTGCTCTGCTTGGAAAGACTGCCTCTGAGCTCTATGAACTGAACTGCTCCAAACTGAACTGAACTGAACTGAACTGAACTGAACACAACTGCATTGAATTCTTTCTCCCTCGTTTTTTTTTTTTCTAAGTAGCCTCTCTTTCCTGTCTGTTCTCATGAGAGTTGGGGGTATCCCATCTCTGGCTCATTCTGTCAAGTCTTTCTCTGATTCATCACCTTGTCTGCCCCTCAATTGTTTGGGATCAAAGGTATGTACTAAAGGTGTGAATGCGTTCCAACCAAGGGATTAAACATGTGTATTTCAGCCAGAGGGATTCCTCTACAACTGAAGCTTATTAGCCAGCTAGTCTAGACAATTCAGTGAGCTCCAGATTCAGTTGGAAATGTGTCAAAAAGTAAGGAAGAGAGGAATCAAGAAGCACACCCACAGTTGACCTCTGACCTCCATGTACACAAACCCCTGACAAGAGGAGAGATGAACGCTGGTGTGCTCATCATAGTCTCCTTTTGTCTGACTCACTTAAGTTCCACGCTTGGTGAAGAAGGGGTATTTTTAAGGTGAAAATTTGGAGTTGTGGTTCCCTGAAGTCATTGTGTGCCACCTCCAGGTGACTGAATGCACACTTAATAAAATGATTTTTTTGTGATGCTGGCTTCACAGGGAAATCTAATCAGATGATACATCACTAAAATAAAACATGTTAAATTTGACACCGTGGAAATTCTATCATTTCATTCAGACAACCGTGAATCCCTACAGTATTGTAGGTGGGCTCTTAGCTTGTTCCTCCAGTGTAGATATCTCCTTTATTCTCTTTTTAAACCTGAAGAGATGGCTATAATGAACTGCTAATAAAATGACAAGTAGGGCAATCTCAAGACACCCAAAGACGAAAAGGACCCAACTCCCATGATGTCACATCAACAAGACAGCATGTGGGCCGGGCCATGTCCATACCAGACATCTCTGCCAAGCTCTTGCAAGCTTGGTCTGCTTAGGCTAAATGCATTAAGTGCCAATGAACAACTCCAGGGGTGCAAGGTCAGCTGAGACATGCTGGCCTTTCAAAGCCAGGCTCTCCTATCCCAAAAGGGCCTGAGCGTGATCCCTAGAGTGACTCCCAACAGCCAGCAACTTTGCTAATCGCTCTCAAAGCCAAAGAAGCCTGCGCAGTGACCAGTACACACGCTCACTCTGGATTAAAGCTCCTTTCACAGAAAACCCATTTGGAGATCGTCATGCCCATGCTAGACTTCATGTTTGTTTTCAAGTTTAGGGAACGATTCCATAAGTCTTCTGTTGGGAGACGGAACAGGTTCACACCAGGGGGCAGCGGCTCAGCCTCCACAGGCTGCAAGATGGAAGAAACCATCTGACAGCTCACTCTAGAAATAAGAGACACCTCAGTGGGCCTCCACCACAGATACCACAAAAGGCAAGCCGCTGGCGTGCAGGACTCAGAAAATGCTGGCCACAAGTAACATTCCTTACACATTTTTTTTGCATTGTTTTAATTGTTTGGACCTATCTAACGGACAGTCTTGACTAGCATGAATCCCCATGGGAAACACTCCTGATTGCCGATCCCAGACAGGAAGAAGGACGTCCCGCACACCATGACTCCGTATGTGAAGTATCCCCGGAAAACATAAGCCTGCACAGGAAGCAGTCCTAAATATCACGTTCAGACCACGGTTACCCGCATTCAGGGGCCCTGGTATGTAACAGCCATTTCCAAACAGAACGTGATTTAGCAAACCTAGATGCATCCCTTGATGAGCATGGTACTCAAACGTACTCAAAGCACTGGCTTCAGATGTCTGAGTCTGCCCCACAGTTTTCTTGTTCTCAGTTCTCGAAGGCCTGAATATCACCAAGGTCGTGTGAGGAGCACCTTGTCCTGAGTCTGAAGACCCCGTCCTACACGTACCACACACAACTCAGAACAGTTCCAGGGACAGTCATCTCACGTGTGAGGACATTGGTGGGCAGACACTGCAAGTCCCTGGTCACAGCATGATATTCATAACCATACACTCTCTATAGCACTCGTCCCACCAGGCTCCTTCCACAGTCCCTGGGGCCAAAAGCCAGACAGCAGCCACCCCTCCCTTAAGCAGTTGCTTCTCATTGTTTTACCAGGGAACACTGGTAAGCTACCCCTTCTCCGTTGTAGAAAACTTTACAGAGAACAGAAAGTTCGGGCAGGGGGCAACCATTATTTCTGTGAACTCTCCTTGCCAAATATATCCTACAGCTGACCCGCA
The DNA here is from genome assembly GCF_021556685.1 of Rattus norvegicus. Lineage (NCBI taxonomy): Eukaryota > Metazoa > Chordata > Mammalia > Rodentia > Muridae > Rattus > Rattus norvegicus. Next base: position 85,534,862 of record NC_141549.1, read on the forward strand.
ATACGTGCATCTTACTGTATTAGATATATGAGCGCTTTATATATCATGCTTAACATGAGTCCTAAAATATATATGATTCCAGATATAACTCCTTCTATAATTACCTTCCACTCACAGCCAACACCACATGTCAGCTCACAGCTGAGGCACTAAATGGTCAAGATGGTGTTTAATATCATGAGCACAGGATGGTCCAGTGATTAGCAATTACTGGCAAGGAGTAGTGAGCTGAATTAATTGCTTGCTGACATATTGACACTGATAGACACCCATTGCCGCATAATGGGCACTAATGCACAGAAGGCTGCACAGCAAATTGGCCCTTCAGTTCTCACTGGGGAGCAGAACAGATTAAGTGCAAGTCAATGGTACCCAATAGATAGGCCGATGGCTTTGATGTTTTCTCTTCACACGGTGTCTTCTGTCCAACAGGTATCCCAAACTGGCCTGGCTGGCACACAGCAGGCATTTTGTTCCCCACTGTGGGTGAGTAACATGGCATCCCTGCTTGTGTAAATTGTGACCTCCTGGGGGAAGCCACACACCCACTCACTCTAAGACTCTGGGGCCTGCTGTCACCACTCTCTAGTGTCATAGGATGAGGATTCTGAGATGCCCGGGAACTGGGATATGCTGAGAGAGAGCAGCTCTCTCAGATGCCCTCAACGAGCACTTTCTCAGGATGTGGCTCTGTCACCGAGTGTCCTTACTGTCTCCTGATCTACAATACCAATAACCTATGAACATAGTGGGATCTATTATTCCTGAATATTGTTAAAGGGTGTGTGTGTGTGTGTGTGTGTGTGTGTGTGTGTGTGTGTGCATGCTTGATTGTCTGTGTGTGTATCTGTGTGAGCTTGAGTGTCTGTGTGTATGTGTGTGTCTGTGTATGTGTGTGTGAGCTTGAGTGTCTGTGTATATGTGTGTGTGTGTGCTATGAGAATGAGTGTCTGTGTGTGTGTCTCTGTGTGTGTGAGCTTGAGTGTGTGTGTGTCTGTGTGTCTGTGTGTCTGTGTGTGTGAGAGAGCTTGAGTGTCTGTGTGTGTGTCTGTGTGTGTATGGGTGGGTGTATGTGTGTGAGCTTGAGTGTCTGTATGTGTGTGTTATGAGATTGAGTCTCTCTGTGTGAGTCTGTGTGTATGTGAGCTTGAGTGTGTGTATGTCTGTTTGTGTGTGTCTGTGTGTCTGTGTGTGTGTGAGCTTGAGTGTGTGTGTGTGTCTGTGTGTGGGGTATATGTGTGTGAGCTTGAGTGTGTATGTGTATGTGTGTGTGTCTGTTTGTGTGTGTCTGTGTGTGTGTGAGCTTGAGTGTGTGTGTGTGTGTGTGTGTGTGTGTGTGTGTATGGGTGGGTGGGTGTATGTGTATGAGCTTGAGTGTCTGTGTAAGTATGGATATGTATTAGTGCTAGATTTTTCATCCTGGGACACAATACCTGATATAACACCTTCAAGGAGAGGGTGCTATCTGGGCTCAGTCTCAGGGGTTTTAGTTCACTGTGGCAGACACTAGAGGTGGAACAGGTCACATTGCATCACTGTGGCCCAGAGCAGAGACATCTATATTAGCCGGATTTCTCATCTCTCCATACAGGTCCCTACCCTGTACAACAGCAGGAGTCTCCAACTTGCCTAATTCCCCCTAGAATGCCCCCACAGAAATACTCAGAAGTGTATTTTACTGACTCCCGTGGCACTCCTCAAACCAGGTAAATCAATAATTGATATTAAGTATCAGAGGGTACCCCTCCTCAGTTTGACACCAAACACTCAGCCCATAATCTGTCCCCCAGAGCGTCATGTCCATTTAACAGTGCCAAGCACACTGACTGTCTCCAGGGAGCCCCACGCCCTTACAGTTCTAACACAAGCCTAAACTCCTGAGGCTCAAGGTAAACTCTCCGATGAGCCCCTGTAAAATCAAAACAAGTGACAGATTTTAAAAATACAAGTGGCACAGGGCGAAGGTTCCAGACAGGAAGAACAGAGGAAGAGCAGGAAAGGATTGATCAGAACAAGACGGGACAATTAATTCAGCAGGGCGGATATTAAATGTGGTTCCATGACCGTTGCCTGAGGCATTGACGGTAAGATGGAGTCTTTGAAAGGCTTGGGTAGCCCCGCCACTGTGGCCTTGTTCCCTGTGTCCCACGTGGCCTCTCTACTGGGCAGACTTCACTTGAGTTCTACAGCTTTGCTCAGTAGACATTCCACGTACGTGGCTTCTCCAACTTCCTAGGACTTCCATTGGTCCTTCATCATCCTCTCAGCCTTGTGTGCTATTCTCTCAGGCTGCCCGCAGGGATCGGGACCCAGCCACAGATCAACTGCCTCCCAGGCCTCTCCTTGACTCTGTGTGGATGCCTCCACGATCCTGTAGGGCTTACATTCTCACGTGGCATTTTGGTCATGGTCAAAAGCGCACCACATGCATATGTGTCCCTCATCTCCACTGTCTACCCAGCAGTGACCAGCCACTCAGAGGTTGGCCCCAAGAATCTTCTCCCTGGCCAAATTAAAAGACAGACTAGCCTCACATTCTCTCTATGTCCTGGTCTTTCCAGATGTGAGGAGACTCAGCCAGCTGTGTTCTCCTGCTGTCCTGAACTCCCCCGTGTCTTTCCTGCTACAGTGGAGCATACTCACTCTTCCTTCAGATTGCTTCCACATTGGTCATGGCAATGACCAACACAGTGTGGCCCAGTTAGGAGCAAGAGTGACCCAGTGCTGTTAACACTTCATCCTGCTTCCCTCGGCTTCCTCCAGGGTCCCTCTAGGAGGCCACATAGCACAAGGTCATCAGGCCACTTTCAAGCTCCTGTCAGTGGGACAGTTTCCAAGACACTCTTGGCTGTAGCTAACCTTGATGCCTGAGGAAGTATTGCAGTAAAAATAAAAAAGCAGTGGGACTGGTTCCCGGGTGTATCCTGGTGGTCACGCTCTCTCGCTAGTTTTGGCTCCAGCAGGTCATTGTAACTAGTGCTGATTTATCTCAGCAGCTCTACACTGCCCCCGTCTACTTTCTGACCCGCTGTCTGCCTCCATTCCAACATGGCACCCTGTCAGGCTGCCTCTGCCCTCACTCACAGCTCTCTTGGCGGGTTTCCACCACACCAAGCATACACATCCCAATTCTTTGGCAGCCTGGTGCAGCTGGCCACCATACACTCTCTTGAACTCAATTAAGTCACCACAAGAAAGAACACACCACACAATATCCTCTGATCCAATTGATAAGATATACTTTGCCCATCTAGACAGCACAAAGTCCTGTACACATCCATCTCTTAAGAATAGTCATAACAACCTGTAATATGCGCAGAGAGGAATCTTAACATCCGCCGCCATGTTTTCTCCACTCCTTCCCCTTCACTCCAGCTTAAAACTTTCCTCCCGCCCATCCTTTCTTCTTGTCCAACGACAGGCCTCGTTCTACCCTGAATCTGCTTTTACCTGCATAATGACATCCACCTAAAGGAAGTTTGATCAGAAGGTCTGCAAACCTTCCTTATTTAGAGCTTGTCCATTTTTTTCCTCATGATTATTTGTGTTATATCTCCTCAAGAAAAGTTCCCTGATCCAGGGAAACACACCATCTGCTTCAAGTCACAACAGAGGTGGCCTTATACACACTGGGACTGTCACTATAGGTGCTGACCTGACCTGGCCCAGGGAATGAGTTAGGTTTCCCACCCTGTACGCTATCGTGGGAAGGAAGTCACCTTGTGCAGCCACACTGCGGAGTAGATGGATGAACCCCACTGTAAAGGAGGGTCTGCATGGGTTATCTGGAATTCCACATAGAAATCTCTCCACTCTCCCAGTTATTCACCCATTCACTTATGTGCATGGTCCCTCAGATGTTTAATCTTATGATTTGGTTGGAGCCCAATACAGCAGAGAGATACATTCCATGGGAGGTGCGTGTGAGACATTTGATGGTCTTAGCCCTGAACAGGATATGTAGGTGTGGGAACACCTAGAAAACTTCATTTATTATATTCATTTATTAATGAATGCTGAAATTTCATTTATTAATTAGTCACAGAAAGGGCTGCAGAGATGGCGCAAGGTTTAAAAGCACTGACTGCTCTTCCAGAGGTCCTGAGTTTAATTCCCAACAACCACATGGTGGTTGACAACCAACTGTAATGAGATCTGATGCCCTCTTCTGGTGTGTCTGAGCAGAGTGACCATGCTCTTGTATACATAAAATAATAATTCTTTTAAAATGTTTAGGCACAGAAACCTGTTCACATTCACAACTAATAATAAAATGGAATCGCAGGGCAGTATTCTGTAACAAAAGTTATTTTAAGGGGCTGGAGGGATGGCTCAGTGATTAAGAGCACTGGCTGCTCTTTCAGAGGTCCTGAGTTCAATTTCCAGCAACCACATGGTGGCTCACAACCATCTGTGTCAGATTCTGGTGTGTCTCAATACAACTACAATGTATTCATATTCATTAAATAAATAAAATATTTTTAAAAAGATATTTTAAAATGTGCTTCCTTCTGGAATTTTCCATTTATTCTTCTTGGAACACAGTTGACTGACTAAAAAAGTGGGAAGCCCAACAGCAAGTTTAGAGGATAACTACAGCCCTTTGTTACGTTTGCCCAGAGATGGCCCTGAAGACTTTGTTCAGCTTGCTCCAACGGCCTTGACATGCCCTTACTACCATTAGATTTCCATAGATCCTACCGTACTTCCTAAAACCATACAATGCTCTGGGTTTGCCTGGTGTGCTCCCCACACAAGTTCCCAGACCTGGAAGCAGAAATCCTTGGGGGAAGCTTCCATGCCTCTTGCTTCAAAGTGGAGCTGGAGCAAACATCTGGTGCTAAGAGTGCTCATATTCCTAGGGTGGTGTTGCCTCAGGAGCTTCTAGATGACAGAGCAAAGGAATACAGAGATGGACACCTACCAGTATGGATGGCCACATATCTACTGCATGTCACCGCTTGGTCTAGATCAAGCTCGAGGGGAGTTCTTCTACAAGAAGACTTGTCTATTGGGATATCCTGGAGGAGAGTACCTGTTCCACCAACACCCCCCTCAATGTCATCTGGAGAAATGGATTCATCCTCTCAAATTCCACTTACAAAATGAAGGGACTGCATGCCTTACACGATCCTATAACACCAGGGTGTTCAGGTGGGATCATGGTCCACCACAGACCGCTGGGCTGGTACAGTGACTAAACAGTAAGAATCCTCTCCCAAGCCATGCTCTCTGGCTTTGTCTTTCTCCAACTGTGGATGACAGGGGTGACCTCTGTGGCTCCCACTGACTGAATGATTGAGGTCCTTTTGAACCTTCCCTAAGGAAAAGGAGACAAACATTATCTGAGTGGCTTCATAGCATCCTGCTGACTGTCCTGGGACACACTACTGTGCTGCTCACAACTGAGCCTGGTAGCATTTATGGGTGCACTTGAGATTAAAAACTCAACATGATTCAGAACAGGTATAGAAGCAGCAAGCTGAGCTAACCCACCAAACCCAGCACTAACCAGTTACCTAGAGACAGCGGCAGGCATCCCCTTCCCTCTGGAGCCCACCACCTCAGCCACAAGTCTTTGTGTATAGCTAACTCCTCCTTTGAGCTACTGTCCTCAACCACACAATGCCATACCCGTATTTTAAGGTTTCTGAGTTCATGACGCAGTTTACCTTGGTCTGCCTGGGTTTCAAAGACTTCTACCCTCACAAGAACCACACACACTGTTTTATTTCAAGTGCTCCTTCTTGTGTCCACAGAAAAGATGCAGCTAACAGAAACTTTACAGTAACAGAATTATCCCTGGTACACAGGGGATCCCATCTAGCCCACAGGATCCATGACTTCTATGGGCTGCTTACAGTGAGACCCAGCCAGGGTAGCATCTTCGCTCCAGCATGGCCTGAGTCCTCTTTGTCATACGTAGTGGAGATGCTCAAACTTTTACGGAGTTTAAATATTAATTTGCTTCTCTGTATATTCTAATTTCAGTGCACCAAGGGAAAACCTGATGATTGACGATTGTTATCACGTAATTTAAATATAGCATGTATTTACTTGATAATACCAGTCAATTTTCTCAGTTGTATATGTAATAAATACACTCCCAACCCATAATTCTCTATGATATTTATCTGAGTGATATAAACATTCCTTTGAATAATAATGCTTTGTGTAACCTCTCATGGCAGTTTGTCTATTAAAAAGGAAATTAAATACACAAAGGTATGGGGGAACGTTGCCACAGGCAATAACGAACTTAACAAATCCATGATGGGAAATGGAATAGGCTCACTGGAAGCCTAAACGTCCCCTCTGTTCCTCCTGACTCATCACTTAGCAGAGACACACGGGAGCCTTCCTCAGCCCTCCTGCTCCAGACTTGCGGGATTGTGGGAGAAGGGGCCACAGTGTAGTCATCACTGGCTCAGCCAAAGCCCCAGACTACACCAGCTCTGGTTTCTCTAAGTTTCTATTTATTCAGAAACATCCCAGGGCAAATCACCAGTTCACCTGGCATGAAACTGCCAGGAATCCAAGATTTCTATTGTTCTGAATACTACGACTCTTCCCCAGAAATGTCAGTCATTCATCCCGACCCAATCAGTTCAACTGGATGCAGGTGTGAGCTCTTATTCTATCACTAGCCGAGTGCTGACATTCGAGCTTCTGAAACCTTAAACAAAACAACAACAAAATTGGAGCTCACACCCGGAATCCCAGCTCTCTTGGGAAGCTGAGTCAAGGGAATTTCCATAAGTTCTAGGACAGCAGAGGTTTCAGTGTGAGACTGGGTTTCAGAAAGAAATTTTAAAGTTTGACTTTTTAAATTTTCTGTGAATGAGGTTTTCTTGTTTGATTTATTTGTCTGCATACATGTCCTATGTGTGCTTCATGCACGGAGTGCCCACGGAGTTCAGATGAGGTTACCAGGTCCACTTGAACTAGAGTTGTGGGATAGTTGTGAGTCACTGTGGGGGGGGGCTGGGAATCAGACCTGGATGTTCTGGAAGAGTAGCCAACGCTCTTGACAGCTAAGCCATCTCTCCAGCCCCTCAAAAGGAAATTTTTAAGGAGTACTGAGGAAGGTAATCATTAAACGGTAGTAATAACTCCGTGAGTCATGTATAGCATGTTATTGATAACACGTGTTGTTGTTTTTTCCTTTACCGTGCAATTATTTCTGACAGTGAACTGTGTAATATCACCGTTTAGGTTCAGTAGATAGGCCCATAATGACTTAGCTCTTAGAAGGAGGCAGAGAAGTCTTAAGTTAGGACAAATATCTCCTCAAGACAATATTTGCTACCTGTTTATGGATAGTGAAAGCCTGTGGGGTGATAAAATGGACAAAGTGTTTGCTGTCAAGCTTGGCACGAGCTCAGAGCCCCCACCCCACACGACACAGGGGAAGAACTGACTCCCTCACGGTTGCCTCTGACCTCCACTTACATATACAATAATCAACAAAATGTAATCTTAAAAGCAAACGCAAAAGCTGGACCAGGGTAGAAAAAGTCAGACCCCCAACAAAATTGAAATCGTCCCTTCCCTCAGCCCAATGAGCAGTGGAGGAGGTTCACTGCCAGGGGCTGGCGGGCGCCACGCTTAGGTCAGCCGTGTGTCTGGTTGAAAGCATGAAGAGACCGTGCAGATTATAGCTACAAACGAAAAGTCATCATTTTAAAAGCCCTCCTGGTAATTCCTTTAAAATCGGCAGTCAGAAGACCATTAGCGTAATTACCGGTCCCTGAGGATTGGCGGGGAAGCCACCCTGGGTCCTCTCCTGCCCGGAGCCCTGCCTTCACTGTGCCTGGCTCCGCCGTGTTGACTGAGTGTGGGAGTCAGAGGAACTTTCCCATGTAGGGTCCTGCCCACTGCCCCAGCCAGCTCTCCAGCTTGCCACATGTTATTGCTCAAATGTGAGCTGCCTCCCACAAGCTCCTGTTGGATGCTGCTCTCCAGCTGGAGGCACTGTTTGGGGAGACTGAGGAACGGTTAGATGTGGCCCTAGCTGAAGGAAGTGGGTCACTCTGGAAGGGTCTACAGCTTCTTCTGACCCTTTCCTGTAACCCTTCCTCTGATTCCTGACTGACACTGGGTGAGGGAAGGCCCTCCTCAGTCACGTGATGATCTACCCAAAATTGGACTAAGCACTCTAAATCCATTGTCCCAGTCAGGATGACGACCGCTGGGATGAAACGCCATGAACAAACCAACTTGGGGAGGAAAGGTTTAATACTCAGCTCACGCTTCCACATTGCTGTTCATCATCGAAGGGAGTCAGGACAGCAACTCAAACAAGGCAGGAACCTGGAGGCAGGAGCTGATGCAGAGGCCATGGAGGATGCTGTCTACTGGCTTGCTCCTCATGTTGCTCAGCCTGCTTTCTTGTAGAACCCAGGACCCCCAGCCTAGGGATGGCACCGCCTACAATGATCCAGGCCATCCCCATCAGGTCGGAGGGCTCTAACCAGTTGCTTATTGGTTGTTGGGTTTGGTGGTGGTGGTGTTGTTGTTGTTGTTGTTGTTTTGTTGTACAGCCATAGATATGGATAATAGGAATGGAATTCAAATCTGTGAATACAGGGATTAAAGAAAAGAGCAAGGCATCATCAGAGACTCGGGAGCTGGTCCCACACATCAATGAAAGAGTTCCCAGAATCGATGCTTACTTACAAGGGCAATGGAGACAAACGCACCCCAGGGCTGGTGGCCTACCTGGCTTCACCCAACGCCCCCATCTGCAAAAGTAAGCAGACAGGTCAGCAAACATTGCTATCCTCCCCACGCCGGGCCAGCATTTGACAGAAGTTCCCCCAGGCTTAGAGCCTTCAAAGAAAGGAGAAGAAATAAGTGAAGTTTTAAAATTAAATTATTGCTGTTCTTTCTAGCCTGACAGGAAGGCTGTTTCCTCATCACACCAAGTCTATTTGTGAAGCACAGCAGTGCGAGGTAAGTGTCTTCCATTTCCTTGTATTTCACGCTAGATTTGCCTGAGAGAGATGAGTGTACTCAGGCAAACAGCAGAGACGGCTTTAATAGGACAGGTGCTTCGAATGCACGCGGAAGGTCACCCCTATTATTTCAATTAACAACATAAGCTACAAAAACACACGAGGGCGAATTAATTTAAAGCCTCCATTTAGTGCTACTGTGAGGACATCTTTGGGTCTCTCGGTTGTCCTGGCAACTCCAGCATCCCGGCAGCAGAAACCAGCATCCGTGGCTCCCTTCTCGGTGCACACAGTTCAGACAGTACATTAGCAGGGAGTATGATGTCCATGTAAATGTTGAAATATTTTTGTTGCCATAGAGATAAGAAGAATGGCAAAAATACAGGAGTACTTGACATACTCCAAGGCAGACTTTTAATTAAAAAAAAATCCTAGATGATAATACCAAGATGGCTGAACACATCAGGGGCTTTGTGCACATTCTCCATGGGCAGGAGCCCCCACCCAGCACTGCAGGCAGGGACTTCTGGCTGAACAGCCAATAGGGAAGCCCAGAGCCACCAAGAGGTGTAGTGGTTATGATCGTTATCTTTTTATTGAGTGTAGAAAAGGGAGCGAACAGAAAAAATATCAAAGACAATTTGCCGTCTCGGCTGTGTACATCCCCAGAGACTAGAACCAACCAAGCCTGTGGCAGTTTTTGGTGACATGACAGTTATAAGAGCCAGGCTTGACCAGAAAGCAGTCTTGCTATGGCATGGCCTGCCAGCCTACAGGCCACCCCTCTGCGAGCAGCGTGTGGACACAGAGAGCCAGAGCAGTGGGCTCTGTAGAGGTTGAGGAGACAAGGCCACACAACGGTCTGAGTCCAGAACGTCGTTTCTCTCCCAGGTTGACAGCTCATTGTCACTAACAGAGAGCCCTGTCTCTAACACATCCTAGAAAGGTCATGCAGAAGCCCAGAGCAACGTATCACCTTCCCACAATGGAGAGGCCAGGGAGCCTGTGTCTGCAGCCATGGCCACTCTGGTTTGTACTAACGATGCTTTTCTTGCTTACCTTACATGCCGCCTTCTCTGGAGAGGCCGAAGAATAATTCCCTTTGAGTTTCTCTCCCACACTTTTAAATCCTCATCTTTGCTATTTGTCCCTTTTAGCCCTCACCAAAGGTGACACCCAAAAGCCCCTGCTGCTCTGAGCTAGGTGCTGGCCTGTGACCTGGCTTTGCCTACTTACGTGTCCCACCATGACCTTGGCATGCCCCCTACGGACCCCTGGCCTTCCCTTCCTCCTCTCACAGCCTGGGACTGACTCAGTAAAGTCACCATCACTAAGGACAGAGACCACGATGATGCCTCTCCCCTGACAGCACCGATGTCAAATCTCTGTGTCACGACTCTGAGTTGAGAGCAGACCCCCATGAAGGCATGAGTGGTGGCAAACATGGCCTGTGCTCCTTTTCTCTGCATCATGCAGTGGAGTGCCTCTCTCTCTCTCTCTCTCTCTCTCTCTCTCTCTCTCTCTCTCTCTCTCTCTCTCTCTCTCCTCTCCCCACTGCCCAGGCTCCCCAACATGGCCCTAATATCAGTCTTCTTCAAATCTTTAGACTCAGCCCTAAATAAAACCTCTCTTTGGCTGAAATGGCCCAGTTTGGGTTTCTCTAACTTGGAGCATGTGAGTCCCAACTAGCACAGATGTGGGTATCAGAACCGTGCCAAGGGAATGAAAGCCAGTGAGGGAGGGAGGGATGGAACAGGCTTCACGTGGTCCACATCAAACAAAGTCACCTCACAGGGCCCCTCAAGGCTGAGAGTGCTGTGGGAACAGGTGCAGACTGGAGGGATAAGACCACCCCTTCATACCCCTTCACAGCAAAGTCATCGGCCACGTAGAAATAAATGTCCCCAACTTGGGTTGGAAGGCACAGATTGAGGCTGCATGAAACAATGATGCATCTGGGACATCCATGACCCTTAAAGGCGAAGGTTTCTTGCCTACGCCAGTCTACACCCATCCTGGAGCAGCCCAGCAGCCATTTCTGGTAACCTTGGTTGCATCAGATCAAACAGTCACCCTTGGAAGCCCCGGCCTCAGGGTGCTGCTTGCACACATTGTTAAGCTCTAGGCCACTCCAGGAATGCCAGATGCAAGGTTTAGAGCGATCCCAGCACCAACAGTGGCTGCCAACGCCGCTCACCGTCCTAGTGTTCTGAGCAATAACGGACCAAGACAAAGCTAGGAGACAGCTCACCGAGTGGTGGCTGGGGCTGGCTGCTGTCCAGATGGGCACAGTAGAGCAGGGACCCAGATTGGCTTCCTGTGTGTGCTAGGGCTCTACTGTGCCCCCTCGTCATTCACGATGTAATTGGATGATGATGGGAGAGAGGCTCAAGTGCGTGGTCAACGAGGTGAGCCGTGCTGGAGATGTCTGCTTGACAGAAGAGGCGAGTGAGGGCCCCTTGCCTCCCCATGGGGCACAGGCTCTGCCAAGTCCTCTGGCCAGGAAGAGAGCTCAGCGTCTCTGGGGGACTATTGTGCGGCTGAAGTCATGCCAAGCTGAGAGTGAGCCTTTCCGGAGAAGCAGCTAGCCCGCCCTGCAACCCGTAAAGTCAAGTAGGCCCGGTTCTCCTGGGATGCCACCCTCCTGCCAGCAGGAGAGGAAGGACCAGCAGTTACCCTGAGGCCAAGTGGGAGCCAAAAACCTCAAAAGGCTGGAAATAGATCTGGAGAAAGATCAGAGGGGAATTCGCAGAAACTCATCACAGGGTGGGATATCCGTGGGCACCTGGAGCTTGCTGGAACAAACTGTAGCCTAAGAAAACCAGGCAAGAAGGCACCAAAACATGGTGGTGGAGGTTCCCCACATAACAAGAATCTAGAAGAAGGAAGAAGGGGTCCAAACATCCATTTTCTTCGAGGTTAGAATCACATCTTTTTCTTGTCTCCCACAATTCCCGCCAGTCAGTGCTGGGGCCATTGTGGAGCTCACAGAGCAACCTTGAGAGGTAGTGTGCAAATAAGTAAGTAAGTAAGTAAGTAAGTAAGTAAATAAATAAATAAATAAATAAATAAATAAATAAATAAATGTAGAACTTGGTGTTTACTAACTAAATGTTAATAAGGATACTGGGGCCCTGTGTTAGTCAGAATTCTCCAAAAGGCAGAACTGCACCTGTAAGAGTGTGTGTGTGTGTGTGTGTGTGTGTGTGTGTGTGTGTGTTCATGTATCTGTGTATCCATACATATGGGGGTTCACATCTGTCCTCTAGTGATGTCTGTCTAGGGAGGCATCTATGGATTACATCTGCATGCATCTATCCGCCAAGGTTGCTTGTATTTTAAAGCAGTGAGTCCTGTGCTACATCTGAATTCAGCTGGAGAATGAGGAACAGCTCTTGCTGTAACTCAAGTCCAAGGCCGTCAGTGGCAGAACTTCTCCCTCTTAGAAGCAGGTCAGTCTTTTCCTCTCACAGCCTTCAAGAGGTTGGACACACCCACATCAGAGCCAGACATCTGCTTGAACACAGTTCGCTCACTCAACCATGCTAGCCTCGTTTACAAAAGCCTCCATAGCAACTTCTAAAGTTGGGCAAGCGTCTAATGGCACCTCTGTCCAAGCAGGCACATGGGAACATCCACCCTGAACCACTCCCCACACCCCTGCTTCCTGACCCCACACTGACATCCCCAGCTGTAACCTTGAGGCTGTTATGTGGAGTCAGGTGGGTCAAAGTACACCTTCAATGTTGACACCCTCCACTTCTCTTGTACTGAGAGCTTGGCCCATTAGAGTGTATTCTGTACAGCTTAGGAGGGGGCAGTCAGACACTGCTAGAGAATTTGATTGAAGCTTTGAGCTTGCTTCCCCCCAGTATTACATATGCCATACAAAGTTGCCTAAGATTTCAGGGTTTCCAAACATGGCCTTCTAAGAGTGTCTGATAGGCACTTAGGAACCGGACATTGAACAGTGTCACGCTGCCTTGGCTTCAGAGGAAACAGTAAAAGGAAGGCTGAAGCTATGGCCCACACACTGGGATTGACCAGAAGAGTGGGCAGATGTTTCCTGTGCATGCCATGTGACACTTTGGCTCCCTCACAAGCACCTTCTCAGTAGGTAGAGCTCCGAGGTAGCCGGAAAGCAAGTCTGGCCTAGGTCGTGACATTTGTGCACCCACCTTGCCTGGGTCCTTCAAAAGCCTTCTAGCCTCGGTCACAGTTACTGGTAGAGCTAAGGAGGGACCCCAGCTCTGCAGAACGAGCATGACCCCACCCTTTGGCATGTTTCTATGGTGGTGTATGCCGGGTAAACAGCTCTGCCATGACCCAGAACGGAGTTTTCCTGATAAGATCTCTACACACCTCTCCACTGGATCTCCCAGTCCCCTTGGGCAGTGCCATTCACCGAGGGAACGGGCTGCACAGATGTGCTGAGCTTCTGTAATCTCCCTGTCCTCAGGAATCGTGCTTGCAACTCCTCTAATGAGCTGTGCGTGTCCTGTGCCTTCAGGGCTGCCGATCAAACCCCTGGGATTCCTCAAGTATCAAAGGGATGCTGTGGAGATGCTAGAAGGAAAACAGCCACCGAGGGAAAGGACACACATGTCCAGATACCCCAGGCGCAGACAGAAAATGGTAAAGTGCTTCCTATGCAAGTATGAGGTCCTGAGTTCGATCCTCAACACCCACAGAAAAGCTGGGTGTGGTGGTCTACACCAGTGCTGAGGGAGACTGGTGGAGAAAATGAACTCTAGAGCTCACTACCCAGGTCAGTCTAGTCACAGCGGTGAGCTCTGGGTGCAGTAGGAGACCTGTCTCAAAAATTAAGGTGGGGCAGGTCAGATGGGGCAGGTGACACACAGCCTGGTGATTGAGTGAAATTCCCAGAACCTTATAAAGTTTAGGAGAGAACAAACTTCACAGAGTTGTCCTCTGACAACACACACACACACACACACACACACACACACACACACACACATACAATGGCATATGCACCCACCTAACCATATGCATTATAGAACAATACAGCCATGGGGTAGAGCACACTAGAAAGACACCCAGTGTTGGTGTCTGAACTCTATTGGTGCCTCCATGTGCTCTGTCTACACACAGAAGGGTATGGCCACATACACAAGTGCACACATGCATATAGCATACACACACACATCCACAGGGTGGTTTTGAAGGGACATGACCTTCTTAGAGTATAGTTCTCTGGCTGCTTCAGACAAAAAGAGGTTGTGATCCAAGCTAGGCTCTATAGCCAATAAGAGCGTTTGCTGAAATTCCACAACCATGGAAACTTGAGCCTTATGGTAGGCAGGACCAGGAATCTAGCTAGAGATCACAGTGGGTGATACCCCCGGGGGCCTCAGGTCCATGACTATCTACCCCATTCTTCTGCGAGTCCTTGGAATAATTCACCAAGGGTGTTTGTTATTATCCCAGTGCTAATTACAAGAGTCTAGGGACAGAGAAAGTCTGTCCTGGATCTGTCACTAGGAAACGCTGGTGTTGAGTGGGTGCCAGGCCTGCAGGAGCCACGTTTAACAATAAGTATACCAAGCTCCCACATGCCTTGGAGTTGGGTTCCATGAGGCGACCACTGAGCAGAGTAGGAGGGGGACTCTGCCTCAGTGTCACAGCCTTAAGGGTGGTGACTCACACACGCTCCCAGGAACAGAACACCAAGCGTCCTTTAAACATCACAGCACTGATTCATATGGAGCCCTGCCAAGAAAGTCAGGGCTGCAGAAGACCATGGATGGCTTCCTGCTGGGCTGAGGTGAGGGCACATGCAGGGGCGGACTTGGCTCACAGCCAGGAACAAATGCCCCGTAACTCAGGGACATGTCATGTTTGGCAGTCTTCTGGGCATTTTTTTTCCCTTCGAATCAATGGTTTAATTAGACCTGGGTGACACTTTCAGCTGTGTGAAGTGATGTGGCCTTGGAGCTAATGTACTTCGAGATGTTTCTCAATTTTGCCCAAAGTCAAACAGCTCTGAATATATCCCAGAACAACAGCAACAACAACAACAAAAAGAAGGACTTGTGAAATTCCGATGCCTGAGAGCCCACTCTGCTGTGGAGGCTCTGTATCCATGGTTCTGTCCAGAAGCCGTGCTTACTCCCCGAGGAGCGGAGGCTGGTGGCATCACGTGTCACCACAATAAGGCTGGAGGCCAAGCACTTCACATTTCAAACTCACTGAGAGCGGAAAGCACACAAATAAACTCAGCAACCACCAGAGCAAAGAGCAAGAGAGAGCCGTGTGAGCTGTCAGGAGGATCGGGGTATCAGGGACCACCTACACAACCCAGGGGTGAGCCTAGTGTGTACAGCCTGAGGCAATGGGTAACTTTTGCTAAGTGACAATGGTCAACTTTCTGGACCCTATATGTGTGACACAATCATAAAATGAATGCCTGAGCCTCCTGTCAACTCCATCAAGAAATACAGCAAATACTCATGTCAAAAACCTAAAGTTCCTGGAAGTCAGGCTGCCTCTAGGAGCCCATGAGGAGCCTAGGCGAGTCAGTGCTCTCTCAAGAGTCACACAGAAGTTCAAGACTCAGAAAGAAGTATATGTGACAGGCTAGAGGCACTTGCTCAGTTTTCTAAGGACTGGGGCATCTCATCTCAGAGAGAACGGGGAGGGGAAATATGAATTTGAATATTTGGCCTGAGAGAGAAACAGAGGTGGTCAGTCATCCCAAACCACAGAGCAGGGATACGTGTCAGATACCACAAATACCCACCAACATGCCCCTCTCAGGCGCTCTCTCTCTCTCTCTCTCTCTCTCTCTCTCTCTCTCTCTCCCACTCTCACACACCAGATTCGGCAATGGGACTGGACACCTGGTCTCCACAGTCCGTGGGAATCTGTGCCTGCCTCTCTGTGGCACCTACCCTTCTCTGTGCAGGTCAGCTCTGTAGAATTCTGGTGGCTAATCCCTGACTCACCCCCCCCCCCATGGGGAGCCAACACCTTGCCATTAAGCCTCATATGAGAATGTCTCCTGTTACAATAGGAAGACTTCACAGCTATGGCCACAAGACGCTTCTTGTCTGTTCCTCTTGAGAACAGTTCTCCAGGCTGAGTCTGTCCGTATCAGGAGTTACCCTACCGAGCTGGATCAATGAGCACCCGGGTCTTGGGTTCGAGTCAGCTTGATATCACTAAGCCAAGCTCTGAAAGAGAATGGGAAGAGCTGCTTGAAGGTCAATGGGAAGCAATACTATGTGAAAGTCGGCACTAACCAGGAAGAGAGTCCAAGGCAGGCAGTGTAATAGACAATCTTCCTTGACGACGTCACTGCATTTAGAAACATCCAGAAGACATATTTCTAGGTATATTTTTGAGAGTGTTTTCAGAGAGGCTTAACTAAGGGGGTAAAACCCACTCTGAGCCTGAGTGATGTCACACATGGGCTGGGGACCTGGACTGAATAAAAACGGGGAACAGAGAAAGCCAACTGATTCCCCAGCATCCATATCTTCATTCCTGGCCACAATGTGACCAGCTGCCTCACACCCACCCCTGCTTGTCTATCTAGCTATGATAGACTTCACACTCAAACCATGAGCCCAAATAATTCTTTTCCTCTTAAGTGTGTCTGATCGGTCGTGTGGCCATAGCAAGAGGGAAGTAATGAAAAAGACAGTGTGAGCAAAAGTGACGAGTGTCTGTGCTCCCAGAGAGCCCAGCAGAAGCAGGACGAAGACTGTCAGCTAGACCACGGGGCCCAGGTCAGTTCAGGATTAGCCAAGGCAATATGGGCATGGAAATTTTAAGGAGTTTTTACAAGCTAATTGTAAGGTTCATCCAGAAGAGAAAAACGTATAGGAAAATATGGTGGTAAGTAAAAACTAATTATCAGCATGACATTTGATGACAAAAAACATTTGATAAATACCAGTGGTCAAAACACAACAGAATATGTATTCAGACAGACAGACAGAGAGAGAGAGAGAGAGAGAGAGGAGAGCACAAAGACAGAGCAGTGCAGCGTGGGATATGGTACCTACGATAAAGGTGGAATTTCCAATTGAGGGGAACATGGGCCAACTCAAGAGTGGTGTGCTCCTGAGTGAATACCCATTGTCCTACTGCAAACGAGAGAACTCGGAACAGCACTAATGTGCTAACATCAACAGCTAGAAAACATTTAGACAATCACCACTCAATGGAGACTGAGAGAGGCATTTTTAATCTTGACAGAAAGTCTAAGGGGGGGAGGATTCAGGATACACAGCTCTGATCATGGCCACTGGCATTCAGAGAATCAGCAGGACCAGGTCCAAAGACCTCCACTCCAGAGGTGCACACTCTGAGTCCAGAAGAACCGACCATGTCTGCCTTGCATATCTGGGGACAGAGAAGAGATCTTCCCGGTTGTTGCTGGGCCCACAACCCCTGCAATTTTGCTTTATTACCTGTTGTCACACCGCATGGCATCAGACTATGTGGCATCGCACCGTGTGGCATACTGGGCTTTCCCACAAGTATCCAGTCATCATCCTAGCTCCAACAGTTCTGGTTCCCTGTGTCTCCAGGTCTTCATTTTGGAAAGCTCCTGTGGTGTGTGAGGCTTGAGGTAGATGAACCCATATGCCCCTCTCCTGCTAATTCACCTCTCCTGCTAATCCATAGGTGCTTCAGGCCTGTCACTCACTTCTTTTTTTTTTTTATTTTATTTTTCTTGGATATTTTATGTATTTACATTTCAAATGTTTCCCCTTTCCCCTTTCTCCCATACCCCCTCTCCCTGCTTCTATGAAGATGCTCCCACTCCCACCCACCCACTCCCATCTCAACACCCTGGCATTCCCCTACACTGGGGAAACGAGCCTTCACAGGACCAAGGGCTTCTCCTCCTATTGATGCTGGACAAAGCCATCCTCTGCCACATATGTGACTGGAGCCATGGGTCCCTTCATGTGTATACATTGGTTGGTGGTTTAATCCCTGGGAGCTCTGGTGGGGTCTGACTGGTTGATGTTGTTGTTCTTCCTATGGGGTTGCAAACCCCTTCAGCTCCTTCAGTCTTTTCTCTAACCTCTCCATTGGGCTCCCCTTGTTCAGTCCAATGGTTGGCTGCGACCATCCTCATCTATGTAAAGATGTCAAACACAAATTTAGAAGGCAAACAGAAGCAGAGAGAAAGACTAACTGGAAGTGGTCTCTCGCCTGAAGGTCCAGAGGCAGCGGCATTGTTGAGGATCACACAGTCCTTTCCGAAGAGAAGAGAGCATTTTAAGTACAAAATTAAAACAAGAGGGAAAACTGGTCTGGCATAAACGCACAGACCTGTTCAGTTTCACTTGTCTATGAAACTGTTGCAATATCAAACAAAATTCAGCATCGGTGTGTCTGTGGTCTAAGGGAAGTATTCTACAGACATAAGATCCATGGTTAAACAGGCACTGCCAACGGAGAGCAGAGAGCGGACCCTAGGGAACCTGGAGTAGCCCCACTACCAACCTAGCTTCCATCACACCCTAGAAAGAGCTGTGACTGTTGCATCTGGCTCAGTCACCATCACCACAGCCATGAGCAGTAAGACCAAAACCTAGCGACCACATGCTTCAGACTCCATCTAATGCCACCTCCCTCACAGCCTAGCAGCAACACCAAACCTAGTGCCATGGACAGCTGAGTGGGTGGTGGTGGTCAGCAAGAAGGCTAGAACAACAACGTGATTCAATGAAAGCAACGGATATGGTTCATCAGTAGCAATAGCGCCAAGGTAGTACACGTCCACTGAGATAGAGTATCTATCAGGGTTAGAGACAACAGTTGCCCAAGACCCTCCACGCCAAAGACAGCCCAGAGAGGGCAACAACAAGAGAACAAGGAAAATTAAGGAGACAAGACCTGAGGCCAGCAGCCATTCCGTCGCTGACACCATCATGTGTTGTTCAGTTACTGACACAGCTTCCTGGAGATCCGCAAACAACAAGATGGCAGGGAAGAAGAAACAAGTGACCATCTGAGAACCCGCCATCTTGTAAAGCTGAGCAGGGCATGGCTGAGTAAATGCCGGCTCCCTGTCGGGAGTGTGTCATCCAACAAGAAAAAAAGAGTGTAAAATTCCAGCAGTAAAAGGTGAATAAAAGATTGGAGATCAAGACTTGTTTGTTTGCTTGTTTTTCTTTTGACTTGATACACTAGAGCTACCATGTTACCTGTATAATTTGGGATTCTTATTATTTTTCCTAAAAACACCTCCTTTGGGTAATGACAAATGGTGGCTCTGTTCATTTATTTGGATCTATTTTTAAATACACCTTTAAAGGTTTTTAAATTGTTTCATGTTGGCCAATTTGAAATGTTTAAAATTTGTAATAAAAGCTTATGACTTGAGGGGTTTTTTCCCTCACCCCATCCCACCCAAGAGTTTTTTTTAAAACATCAACAGACTGCAAGCAGTTAATAAAAGTCCTCCTCCTCCTCCTTCTCCTCCTCCTTCCTTCCTTCTTCTCCTCCTCCTTCTCCTTCTCCTCCTTCTCCTCCTCCTCCTTCTTTTCCTTCTCCTCTTCCTCCTCTTCCTCCTCCTTCTCCTCCTCCTTCTCCTCCTCCTCCTTTTCTTCTCCTTCATCACTACCACCATCATCATCATCTACACATGTATTGCACCATGATATGCACATCCCATGGATTCTGTGAATTGCCAGATCATTCTAACATCAGCACGCACTCATGCATACATGCACACAACACACACACACACACACACACACACACACACACACACACACACACACACACCACAGAGGCTGAAACTGTTTCCCGCTGGTCAGAGCACACTGCAGGATGAAGAGGTCTTATGACTCGTACAGTTGATGCTTTGCTGAATATTAATGAAACATTAGACAAAGTGAGATTAAATCCCAAATCCGAAGGACCCTTGTCCAAGAACATCTTGAATCTTATGAGGGGAACTGGAGCATTAGAAATCCCGCATTTCTCCATGGAGATGTTTTCTCAGGGAGCAAACCATGTAAACCATGCTGGTAGCAAAGCCACGCAGGACAATGGGTCTGAGCAGGATGGGCAACCTCCATGCTCCATCCCTCCCTATATCACCCAGAGGTCATCAAATACCTCCCATGTTTAGCTACCTTCCTTCCATTTCAGCAGCTAGACCAGTCTTGCCACAGACTAAGAAGAAAGCCCACTAATCTGAAAAGTGTAAAACACACCTGCCTCATTGCTGAGAAAGTTATTTTTATAAAATTCAATTGCCATAATGTGAGTTTAGTGCTGTATTGGTAACAAATACTTCATTTTTGTTTTAACTTCCAACTGGTCAGTGTCGGTAAGTAAGAGAGATGAAAACAAGCTTTGCTTAGGATTGTTTTTCTCTCAAGAGTGTGAAGAAAACCTTAGTCAAATCATTCATTTAAAAGTGAAATAAATTATTTTAATTTTGACCAGATTCATTCCAAAAATCAATGTGATTATGATCCCGGGCCAATCCCTCGGTGATCACACCTTGCTGGGCTGGAAGCTTTGATGGCAATGCTTAGCTCTGAATCCCTAGAGCCCAAGGCTTATGTGCGTCAGGCAGAAGTCCTGCATGTGGTAGGTGCCTCATACTGCACTGATGCACTGTGGGTAATCCAACCATTAAATTCTGGATCAACCACATCCAAACCTTGTGACCTTAGCAAGTCTCAAACCCTGTCTGAGCCTCGGAGAGCTCCTCTGTAACTGGAGAGTGCCCGCCCCACGCACGGGGCCACCATGCACACCACATAAGGTTATAAGCAAAGTGTTGGTAGAAAGTCTGGCACATAGGTTACACTGGGAAAGTGGCAGCCATCATGCATACAGAGAGCCAGCACTGAGGCCTCTTCAGTCACCTCAAGCTGTACACAGTCATTGGTGCTCACTGACTGCAACCAACACTTCAGAGTGCTTACCTCGTGCTAAGCCAGGAGGACCCAACCTCTCCCATGACCTTGTGACCAACCAGTGTGTTGAGACCGTCATGGCTATTCTGGGACATACGCAGCCTTCATCAGTAGTCATCGAGGCTGCTGGGATACAGGGTCACAGCAGCAGCACCGTATCCTGTCAGGTTCCTTATTCTTCCCGGGAAGATACCATCTGGTCTCAGGGTTCACCGTGAGGTCTGGTGGTTTATAGTTCAGCAAAGCACATAGCATTTTAAACTTAGCTGTTCCTGCACCTTATGATTAAGCCAACATGTTGTGGCTGCTGAGCGAGGTAAGATGGAGAGACTGGGAGGCGGGCTCTGGCTAGAGCTGCTCTCGGTGCAGCATGGATGCCCGAGGGTCACAGATGGCTCTGCCTTCTTGTTTCAGTGCCTTCCTTTGGCAAAACGCGTTTGATTGGCATAGAGGTATTAGGTCTAAGAGACTGAAGCTGCAATGCCAATATTTTCGCAACTATTTTGCAATCGGCGCTAATCAATGAGACGGGCCTGTAATTGCTGCAATTCCCCCCCGCACCTCTTCCTGGCTCTGGAATCGCAGATAGACAGAATGGCGTGCCTGAGAGGCCTGGGCAATTTGATATTCACAAACGCCGGATTAAACATGCTGCATAAAATTGCATCCTGATGCTCTGGTTTTTACATTTCTCCTGGGGTGGCTGAGGGTGCTGGTTCCCCGTGAAGCCCCTCCGGTTCCGTCAGAAGGCTCTCTCTCTGGTCGAACCTTTCCCAGAAAGCCGGGTTAGAATTTGGGCCTCAACCTCATCACATTTCATAAATTCAACGTCATTTTGGAAATTTTTCAATCACTGCAGTGACATTGACAGTTTTGCATTTCGTTATAATGCTACAAAATTCAAGCACCTGCCTTGCTCCTCAAAATGTAAATCTACCGAAAAATCAGAGAAAAAAGCAGGTGTTCTGCCTTAATTGACAGAATTGAGCTTCCCACCACAAAGCAAGCTTCTGGATAAAGACAGAGAGCCCAGGAGTATCGGCGGGCTAGAGTAAGTGGCTTGGCTTCACCCCATGCTACCCTCCGCCAGTGACCTTGGAACCTGGGTCACGGCAGAGGCTTGGCGTCTGGAATGGAACCCGAATGACTCTCTCACACCTGAGGTTTGTGACCAGTGGCAGTGGAGCCATCCAGCTGGCCCTTTACTCCCCTGCACAAGAGAGGGCTGTAGCTGCCAAGGGCACACAGCCTGCTGACTACAGAATCTCGGGATCCCACGGGAAGACTGTGCTGACGGAGGAAATACTTCAGGAAAATCTGGTGATGGTTTTACGTCTGTTTCTTCTCCTTTCTCAGAATTTGTGGGGGACCCATCGCCTCTCTGTCCCAGCCCACTATAAGATCTATACATGTCCACATCATTCTGTTCAACCTAGCTAACTCCAGCGATCATGCCTGGCCATGATTTTCTACCATCATGCTTCTTAACAAAGAGTCTTCTCTTTCATGATATAATGAACCTCAATAGCCAGCACAGAATATGTTAGGAGCGTGTGTGTGCATGTGTGTGTGTGCATGTGTATGTGTGTATGCATGTGTGTATGTGTGTGCGTGTGTGTGTATGTATGTGTATGTGTGCGTATGTTTGTGTGTATGTATGTATGTGTATGTGTGTGCATGTGTGTGCATGTATGTGTGTGTATGTATGTTTGTGTGTGCGTGTGCATGTGTGTATGCATGTGTGTATGTATGTGTGTGTGCGCATGTGTGTGCACGCGAGCGCGTGTGTATGTGTGTATGTGTGTGTATGTGTGTGTGTGTGTGTGTGTGTGTATTGCTCTGACCAAAAAGAAAAAAAGAGCCTACAAGTCTTATTCACTCCATACACCACTGTCCTGAGGCTACCAAAGCAGCAACTGCCCAGAACGGGAGAGTGGTAACCCCGCCCCCATCTCCCATCCTCATTAAAGGTCTCTTGCATCACCGGCCACCATTTACCAGAGGCTTAAAAAAAATGCAATTGGATACTCTAATTTTATTTCTCCAGCTGCCATTCCTATTCGGGTAAGGAGCTAACGAATAAACTTAGCGAAAATCCTGACAAGTCAGAAGGATTGAAAACTGATGTGCAATCCACGAATGTATGGTTTCGACCTGAATAATTCAGAACCAGGTGCCACTGCTCCCTCACAGGAAAGTGCATGTGATTCTCAGACCTGCCAGGGAAGAACACTTTGTGTCTCTCAAGTACAAGAAAGGAGCTGGCAACTTGGGCAGGGTAGTGGGCAGTGGGAGGTAACAGGGATGGAGCTCTGTGTGAGCAGCTTCTGGGTTTGATCCTTGAACCTTGAGAACTGTTAAATACATCTCCCTTCATCTCACCAACTTGGGGTAAATTTGGCAACATCACATAGCCAACCTCTCCTCAGGAAGTGTTTGCCCGAGCTTCCTTCCAAAGCTTGGTAAGAGGCTTCTATAGAAAACCGTCTGCAAGCATCAATTTAAACACTGCTGGTAAAATAAACGTGCTTGCCCAGTGCCTCATAGTTCTACCCATCAGTTCCAGGGATGGGTCTTAAGAGGTGCAGTGGGCGTCCCTTTGTCTCTTATTTAAGAACTACAAACTACAAGGTGTTCACGGAGTTGCCAGGCACAACATCCCGATCTGACAAGCAAGCCTACCGAGAAAATGCAGATGCATCTCTCAAAAGAGAAGCCACTCGTCGACCCTCAAACGCCGCCTCAAGAGATTAAATTTTTTTTTAAAGATTTATTTTTACCTCGTGCGTATGTGTGTTTTGCCTGTGTGCCAGTGCCTGCAGAGGTCAAAAGAGCGCCTCAAATCCCACGGCACTGGACCGAGAGACGTAATCTGCAATGTGGTAGCTGATCCTCCAGTCCCAAGTCCTTTGATGAGCATCCGGTGCTCTTAACCACTGAGCCATCTCTCCAGCCCCCAGGGAGATTTCATTTTTATAGACTCCCCCCCTACAGTACACAGTGGGGGCCATTAGCAACACAAAGCCATGGGTTTCGAAGTCTCGTGAGAGGTTCCGGGAACCTAAAGATGATCTGGGCCACTGGCGATGAAGAAAAAGCAATGTATCTATAATCCCGCAAATAAGAACCCTCCCTCATGTCTCATGACCTGAGGGAGTATCTAATAAGTAAAAATCTGGTTAAAGCCATCGGTCCACACACAGCAAAGTCTCCAGGAGAGCAGCTGGTAGAGAGTTGAGGAAAGTTTCTCCTTGCTATCTTGGGAGAATCAGAACCGACCGTTTTGATGTGCAGAGTGCTGGGGACCCGCACACAGACTTGTCTACATCAGCTTTCTGTATCCAGAGCTGGAAGGGATTCAGATTCTGCACCCATGGCAGAAACCTGGAATTCCCACCTCAGCATCCTTCCTCCGCCAGAATGCTGTGATTTATCCCGAACCTCCTCCTTTGTCCTGCCTTTCGAGTCCATACAGAACATTGCCATTACTTTCTGTCACTTGGAAGTTGTACTCAAAGCATGTTTGGAAAAGGTATTTGCTAATAGACTGCCAAAAAGAGAAAAAAAACGTGAATTGTACAGGTTAACCGTGTGGAATGTGTGCTTTCGATGCAGGTACTTTGAGGAATACCTAATTAAGCTACTTAGCATTGAGGGATAGCTAGTCAACCTAATTAGCATAGGCATGTTCACACACTTAGCAGGTTTTCTTTTGCGGTGAAAAGTTTTAAGATTTGAATGACTGTTACCTTCAGTACTCACTCTGTAATAACCATGGCCCTCCTGAATCCATCCTTTGTGTCACTGAAACACACAGGCTTGACCTAAATTGCCCATCCCAACCATAGCTCCCAGAGAGGCCATTCCACATCCTACTGTCCACTGGGTAAGACCACATGTGAATGGACTCCTATGGTGTCTACCCTCCTATGACTCAGTTCCCTGACTAAACATCCTAAGACTCTTGTCTTTGGTAATCACGCTTCCGGTGAGGTGAAACGGGCCCTGTGCTTTTACTTTGAGTTCTGACGGTTAGCGGTGGTGACCGTTCATTTGCAAGGCTAGATAGATGGACATCATCTCAGAAAAGACTGCTGGGGTGCCATGGTGCTTTTGTAATGAGGTTATGAAACAGTCTTGTCCCTTTATCCTATGCGTGGTTGGCAAACATTTCTCCCCTCCCCAGGTGACAGAAAACCCCATCCCATGCTTGCTCTGTGGTAGCATCACACAGCTTCGTTTTCCATAGCTGACATCACCCTTAGGAATGTATATTTATTTCCACGGGTGCTATGACAAGCCACTGCAAGCTAGAGGACTTAAAGGGGACAGTTTGTCTTGTCACCTTGCAGCCCTGGGACGCTGTTCTTTATTAGGACCAGTAAGACGCATGCCTGGGCGGCCCTTGTCAGGCCGATAGTGGTCTTCAGTGCATGAGTTCATGCACATGTTCAGCTACACTTCTCTTCTCAGCACTGTGACCTTGGTGTCCCAGGTACATGTTTGAGATGCAGAGCTCTGCCCACCCCCAAGGCTCAGTTAGGACTGATGTAGGTCACTCTTAAGAGGCACATGCAGCGCTGTGTTCAGCAGATCAAGGGGACCCAGGAGTGACTGTGACATCAATGCCGTCAGATTTCCAAGGCCACCAACCAAGCATCTCGCGACCATTGTAGTCAATGTGAGTTAGGCTCTCCACGTGGCCGCAGGCTTCAGCCTCTGTCTCCGCACCATGCTGCCTACAAGGCGGGCAGCCTGTGTGTTTCTGACTTGGCAAACGCAGAGACTGAGATCATGCATTGGTTATAGAGTAACTGATAAACGTAGCTTAAGGAAGGAAGGTCTCGTTTGGGTTCACAGCTCAGGTGTACAGTCCACCATGGCCAGAAAGTCATGACGGCAAGAGCTGGCAGAGGGGGTAGCTTGCCCCTTGGCATCAGCAGTTGTGAGACAGAGAGAGATCAGTGCTGGCACTTAACTCACTACCCCCTCCTTGTTCACTCTGGGACTCTTACCCACAGGACAGAGATGTGGGTCTTATTTAGGGCGGGTCTTCCCACCTCAATTAGCTTAGTTAGGAATTAGGAAATCCCTCAAATACATATCCAGAGGTTTGTCTGCTAGATGGTTCCAGATCCTATCAAATTGGTGACCAAAGTGAGTCATTGTAGGTAGGAAAAGGAAGAACTTCACAGATCCCTCCCTGTTTGGTATGTCACACAAGCAGGAAGCAAAAGATATGGCAGGGGCCTCACACAGGACAGTGGGGCGGGCGTTGGACACAACACCAACTTGTCAGCCCGTGTTTTCCGCTGAGGTCTGTAATGGCAGCTTCTCCTTTCCAGGAATGGCATGAGAACATTTGGGGAAAATATCAGGGCAAGTAGCCGAGAGTGCGGAGGATAGTCCTTGTCATCTGGGCCGGGTACCCACCACCAGGCATGGCCATGGGAAATACACAAGCCTCCTGGACTGATTCCCAGTCTCTCCATTATAGAGAACAGAAGAGGACCGAACTCTGTCCGGGTCCAGCATCGATCAGAAAAGGACTGAATGTGTCCAGACTCGGAGAAGGCTAGAAAGCAAACGACATTAAAATTAAGGGGGTATCCACCTTGTGCTAAACATGATTTGATTTGAGAAAATGCAGTGCCTTTCCCCAAATCCTTCAAATTCATCTTTGTGGTTTTCATAAAAGCCCTAACTCAGAAACCATGTTTAGGTGTAGGGGTCCCGTGGGATAGGAAGACGCAGTGGCGCCTCACCCTGGCTCCCCGCTCCCCAGCCACAGACAAGCGTCTCAAGCATCTCCTGTTCAAGTCTGAAGCTAGGCTGTTTCCCTGCTCAGCCCCTCAGCAGAGCACAGCACAGAGCCAGCTGCCGAGATCACCTTGTCAGGTGACATGACAGTTCAGTCTGAGGATCAGAGAGTGGGAGGCTGCCTCCAAGGACTGTGTTCGCCCGTCTTGTAGATCATTGTGTTTTTAATCTGGCCCCGTGAACCATAAATAATCCTATCATTTATTAATTACATTCCCTGACCTCGTCAAGAAGCCTGCAGCACGAAGCTTCGGATCGTGGATAAATGATCCACTGAAAAGCAATTCTTATTGCCAAGGAGTTGTAAATGAGGGTGTACTAATTACCCACTCTAACCTTTTTAAACAGGTTCCTCTAAAAAGCCCCGAGATAGATGTTTTGTTATAACAGCTCTGACCTCCAGCATACAACACGATTAAACAAAAGAGACGCTTTGATTAGGAAGCTGCCTCCCTGGCTTATGAGGGGGTATTTACCTGCATAGGTGCTGAGGGTGGGCGGGGCCGCGAGCGTTACACACGTGTGGCATCAGCTTTATACACTGCGCCTGTTTGAAGTACAGATCAAGCTAAGTAGAAAATAATGAGTTGGTCGGGGCTGTAATTGCACAAAAAGGTACCAGGTCTGTCATCATAAACCATTAGGAGCAACTCTCCCACCGAGCTAGCTGTCCTCCCGGTGACTCTCAGCAGATGCCTTCACTCGTGTCACAAGAAATGAAATACAGTAAGACCCTGGAATCCCGTCCAAGCCTCCACCCCGTCAACCCAGGATACTGGGATCTCCTCAACAACGGCCTTGTTACCAAGCTACATGGGGAAGCCCTGTCTCCCACCTGCACCCCCCAAACAAGCCGGCCTTGCAGATAGGAAGTCCCCCAGCAGCTACTGCCAGGTCTGGGGATGGGAAGTGTCGTCCCACAGAGGAAGGGCCCAACACACCCCTCAGAGACATAAGGCAGAGGGACCATGCAACACAGTGTGCCAGGAACCCTCGGTGTGTTTCTATCTCTCGCCATGGCGACTTCACTTCTGAAGAGTCCAATCTTAGAAAATACCCCTTAATTCAAAACCGTGGAGAGAGACGGAGTAGCCGGTGGTGAGGGAGACAGCAGCCACAGGCTAGCGTGTTCCGCACACATTGAAAATTGTTGACAAAAGAGTTTTAATGACAGGAGAAAATGCTTATGCTATAACACCACCCCGAGAAAACCAGGCCATGAAATTGCACTGCATTAGGGTCTCGGCACTGAGAAATAATAATTGCAGGTGGAGAAATACTGTTATTCTGACTGAATGCTGCAGCCGCCTTTAACCACTGTTGTAGCTGCAGCCAGCCTGTGCGTCCCACGTTGCTTAAATAACCGTGAATTACATTTAATATAAGAAAATAAGTTTTATTTTTAAAGGGATCGTGTAAGTTTGCAAACAGGAGGCCCATCCTTGGCTAGCCTATGCCATTCAGTTTTTTTTTCCCCTTCCCACCCTTACTCTTTTGAAGTCAACGCAGAGCGAAGCACGGTTGTTAGGTAAATTACCTAATGGTATTGACAATAATTTTAGCAGCAACCAACAGATGGGACACAGGTGCTGCCGTGTGTCAACAATCCGTGACTATAGCCTATTACTAATTAACGGTAAGTAAAACCGGAGTCTGAGTCGCGGTGTGGCCACGTCTGAGCTTCGCCTTGTCACCTAGGCCTCAGCACACTGCCTGTTGAAGTCTCTGTGCACACATGGGATGCCCTGCATGTGCACGTGTATGTTTCCAAACACTTCCCTCAGCTTCCAGCTACCTGGTTCTAGAAACTATATCTTCCTTTAAATCTGAGGTTTGGATTGCCCAGATAGTACACTCACTTCTAGGTGCCTTGAGCACTCACACACACACATACATATGCATGTACAATTAAATTCAGATTTATTTATATACATTACATTAGTTATATATTATTATATTATATATCATTATATTATATATTATAGATATCTGAAGTTAGAGATGTATCCCAGAGGTAGACCATTGGCCCACTATTTGGGGGACCTTGGGATTGATCACCAGTACCACAAAAACAAAGACAAACAACATCAGTATATGAACGTGTAGATAAATGCATATACATCCGGTTTCTAGCCAAATAATTATACTAGCCTTAGGGTCGATAGGTCATTTTATTTTCAAGTTTGAAATCTTTTTTTATACATCACTGTTTAGAAAGCTTGTGATGATTTTACGCTGCTTGATATGGACGTCAGGTTAACCGTGTGTGGTGTGTCTGTCTTGGAACAAAGGCTGTAACAGGGCCATATTCTTGTCTGAACACTCACTTGGCACATTGAAACTGTGTTCAGTATAGTAGTACACGGGTTTTTTCTTCTTTTAATCATTTACTTTTATGTGCCTAGGTGCTCTGCCCAAATGTATGTATGGGCACCACACGAACGCCTGGTTCTCCCAGAGGCCAGAAGGGGGTGTCAGCTCCCTGGAACTGGGGCTCCACGTGCGAGCCGGGATTCAAACCCAGGTTGTTTGTAAGCACAGCGGCTGCTGTTATCAAGGGAACTGTCTCTCCTCCCCCGCAACATCAGTATCTTTTATTTAATGGAAGCATGGGAATCTCCATCCAAGAGAACACTCTGAAAAAGTTCAAAACAAACCAACTGGAAGAACTTGCAAAGGAATGAATATCTTTTTAGCCCGCGCGGCAGTAGGCATTTCAGCAAACATGATTATATCATCAGTAGCTCCCTTCTCCACCCATCGGGGGGCCTGTGATTATGTCATAATTCATATTTAATTGTTTCGTCTGAAGATTATTATCTCATTTCTTCCTGATTGTCTTCTTCTCGCTGTTTATATTTTTCCCCTATTCACAATGTCATGATTCTCAGACTAAAATATTGAGCTTAGAAAAATATTAGTTTTGTTATGATTGATACATGTATATGATTTAATTTTTAACTTTTTAGGGAAATCAAATGTAATCAAAAGATGTCTTGTGCCTTAACTACAGAACCCCAAATTACGACTGCTTTAGAATACGTTGCATTCACAGCTATAGCTTCCCTTATGGTAAATAGTAAACACTTTTTTTTTTACAGGGTTGATTACTGTGATAAATAACTTCAAACATGAAGGATGAACCAGTCAACGCTACAGTTTGCTAAACGGGAGATATCTGAAGTCCAACATGGCTGCTAAGGGGGGAAAGCTAAGCTGTGGTAGCTTTGTTCCTTATAAAGCAAAACTTCAGCTCACGCACACACACGCACGCGCACACACGCACACGCACACACACGCACACGCACACGCACACGCACACACACACACACACACACACACAGTTCCACAAAGTGATTTCCACTGTGGCTGACTGGAGGCAGCTGCTGCAGTGTCACTGACCACCAGACCTGCAGGATGGTTTGCTAACAGCCATCGCAACAGCACAGCTTACTGGTCCTGAAGCTGATAGAACAGACATCGAGGTGTGAAAGTAAGTACAGCTGGAACTTTTGTTGTCTCTATCTCCATGGGAGCTTATAAAATTAATGTTGGAGATTGTAACAATGGAAAATCCCTGAGGTGTACAACCCCGTGGTCCTACACTGGTGACCCTGGCCATCTCCTGTGCCCAGCTCCATTTCCCTCTCTAAACATGGCTGACATTCAGGATGCACTTAGACCTGTGGGGAAAGCTAATGACAAACGCGTAAGAAGCAAGAAGGGACATTTCGAGGTGGAAAGAGGAAAATAAGCCCGTTAAAAAAAAAATACCAAATCAAAAATAACATAAGAGGGCAAAAGTGGATGTGTCACCTGGGTGACAAGGACATCTGAAGTCACATGCAAATGTTTTCGCTTAAAGAAATTAAGCATATAGTGACTGGAATTAAATTTTAGCAAAGAAAAAGATGGTAATATCCTTCAGAAATTAGAATTAAAAAATCAATAAAGACGGAAATAGAAGAGACAAAAGAAAAGGTTAAGCTCTGTGGGGACCAGAACAAGGGGCTGAGATGAGATGACTGAAATACAAGAGGCACTGGGCCCCGAAGGCTCATCACTGGAAGGACTGACAGACACACACAAACAAAATGCAAACGAGTAGATTATAATTTTGATGCTCTGTGTAGTCTAATTAAAAGAAACCCTTTTAGAAATAAAAAGGAGGGGAAGGAAAATCATTCATGTTGATCCAGAGTCAGGGGGTGTAGGCTCTCAGCACCAACCTCAAAGACAGTAGGACCCTGAGCGCACAACCCAAGAGAAAGTGAGACTCCATGGAGATAGAGCTCCCCACCAAGCCACTGGGGAAGCATGAAGGTAGACAGCACATCTGCAAGCTTCTGCTCCACACACTTTCTGGGCCCACATACCAGAGACAATGTCCACAGCACCTGCACTAGCCCTGCAAGGAGTCTGGAAAGAGAAGATTCCAAGAGCTTCTTGGTTATACCAAGAACTTTTATAAGACACACGTTACCAGCATTCTCCACCCTATGGCCACTTCAGTAAAAGGTATGAAATGGTAGCTCCTGTCTATGAAATCTCCTTATCCTTAGCATACAGCCCTCAGAGGATCTGTGGGAGCTGTCCACCATGATGCATCTCCTTCCCACCTCAGCGGGAGCTGTCCACAGTGGCAACACTTCTTTCCTGACTCAGCCTACAGTTTTCCTGAAACCCCACAGCTGCAGCTGTCCCCCAGGAGCTGTCCACGGTAGACGCTCCTTCTCTCCAACCTCCCCAATCCCCAGCAAGCCCCACAGACACTGCACTTCAGCAAAAGCCGGCTGCAACAGAAGGACTTCCCACCCTAACCCGTGGGCCTGATGCAGGTAAAAGGGAGTGAAAAGAGCTGTCAATCCCTGAGCAGGAAATCCACCAATCCCTGCGCTCCTCAGGGTCAGGACTTGGAATCCCACCAATGCTCACTCCCTGAAATCTCTGCCCTGAGAAGCTCTGCCCACTAAGAAATCCTATATGAGCACTGCTCCTTTGTCCAATTCTCTTCTGTCTGCTCCTGGGAGCAGAGGGCAGCCATCCCTGCATTCATCCCTGCAAACCGTGGACCCTCCAACAAATCTCATTCACAAGATTCTTCTGTCTGGTGTGACTTTCTCATCAGAAGAAGCCGAGAAGAAAAGAAGCAACAAAGAGAAGAAAGGAAGAGAAGTCAGCTGAGGCTCCTTCCCTAGGAGCGTCAATGCCTCTGCTGTGGAGGCTTCCCTCCAGGGCTGTGTGGTTCCTGAACTCCCATGTCTCCAGATGCCCTCCCACTAAGATACCTTTTCCCTCCAGAGCTGTGCGATTCCTGCACTTCTGAGTCCCGGGATACCCTTCTATCTGAGCAGAAGCACTTACAGTCACCCTAACTAACCGTGAAAAGCCATTGCCTTTTCATGCTGCTGCTGTTCATGAACATGGCAGTGCAACTTCCAACACAACCCCAGCGCTAGAGGCAGTGAGCGGTTTCATTACTTACCTACCAAAGGATGGATGGGTGATAGACAGACAGACAGACAGACAGACAGACAGACAGCTAGATCTACACATCAGATACATACAACCAAGGGCTTGCTTAACACCTGAGAAGAAAAAATGGCAACAAAGCTTTCTTTCCAGAATTTGGAGGAATCTGCAAACCCCAAATGCCCACATCTGAATGGGCTCCTGGAGGGCCCCAGTTCCGGCCCCGGCCCCGGCCCCAGTCCCCACAGCCCTGTGCTCCTTGTGGCATTTGTCTGTGCAACATGTCACTGTGGCATATCATCTCATGATGCAGACATTGCAATGCCATGTCACTGCCGTGTCCAGGCCGCTGTACCGCAGGCCCCACAGGCACCCTGGGAGGGCAGTGGAGAGCCAGAGCCAGTTCCACCTCCTCATTCTCCTGGGAGTCTTATTCAGAGGCCGCTGCCTTGCTGAATGACCTTGGCCAAGGCCACTCGGCACCCTTCTCCATACACTCTCGGTTCTCTTTTGTGCCGGTTGGTAACTGTCCTTGGGAAGAATTAAAGCAGCGACGGATGTGCTCAAGGTCTCCTGCACAGGCTGTGCCTGCTTCCGTCTCCAGGGGTAGAGAAACCTACCACACGAGCCACCCGTTTGAAGACAGTGGAGGGTGCTAGAGCCCTCGTTGGCTGTTCGTGACATTGGTGGTGAAGAGAGGGACTGGGAGACGGGAGCTGGGTCTCTGAGCAGGGCTCCCCAATACCACAGCAGCTCCCAGAACAGGCAGACATGACTCCAAACCCCTCCACAAACCCAAATGGGGAGGAGCGGTCCCTGGAGTAACTTGGAATGAGACAAGAAGTTAATTTGTGATTAACGAATGGATTATGACTATATTGGTTATGGTCTCTTTGGCTGTGATATAGTCTGTAGTCCACCATTGGGAAAGTCAGGGCAGGAACTCCAACAGGGCAGGACCTGGAGAAAGAGTCTGGTTTGCTCCTCAAACCTTGCTCAGACTTTCTGTTAGCACCCAAGACCAGTAGCCCATGGATAGCACTGCCTCCAGTGAGCTAGCCCAGGGGTGGCACTGCCTCCAGTGAGCTAGCCCAGAGAGTGGCACTGCCTCCAGTGAGCTAGCCCAGAGAGTGGCACTGCATCCAATTAGCTAGCCCCCTCCCCCAACACACACACACACACACACACACACACACACACACACACACACACACACACACATCAATCAAGACAATAAACACCCCAGAGATTTGTCTACTGAGCAATCCTATGGCAACATTTTCTCAATTAAGATTCTGTCTTCCAAGATGTATCTATGTTTGTGTCAAGCTGACAGAGAACCAGCATAACTTCTGAATATTTAATTGAGCTAAGAGAAGAGATGTGGATTTTGCAATTTGGGCCCAGAAGCCAGCCCTGGTATCTTCTCAGACAGGAGTCATAGCAGCCTTGAGAAATGGGTCCTCTACATCTGTACCCACGGGGCCCTTCGTGACTCCACTAGCTGTGTACCAAATGTCCTCTTGCCTCCTAGTCCCAGTCCCAGTCAACCATCGTTACCATTGGTAAGACCTGTAAAAGAAGAAACCCGACCACAGCTGGGGCCGTTAGACCTGTGTCCACGCACAGTGTGGAGAAAAGATAAGACAAAAGGCTGTTTAGGGGATGAGGGGCAGTGGCTGACTAGTTTCAGGGAGCGCTAATTTCCAACACTGTGTTGCTCTAAAGACCCTCAAAGACACTTCCTAAACCTGATATATCCCAGACAATACGATGTGCATTTTCAAAGAGAGTGTGATGGACATTAACGAAATGATTGGTTTCAGCCACTCTCTGATGCAAATAGCCTTTGTGAGCATCCCAAAAGGATGACCTCATCCACGGCAGGGTAGCAGGGTTCTCCCACAGAGCAGCTGTGGAGCTGGGAAACATCGCTTTTGCCCACTGCCCTTACACTGCACCCAGGGCTCGGCTCTCAATTTGTCAGAGTTTTTAGGTTTATTTCCCTAAAGGCGCATGGCTGAGGCAATGTGACTTACAGAGAAATCTCCATCTCGGTGGCCTACATGCAGCCAGTTATATCCCTGCTCTGGGTACCTGTCCCTCACCCTTCCACCTAAAGTGTGGCCACTTCAGCCACTTCCAGGGTGGTTTATCTGGCTCTAGACTCTTCCTCTGAATCAGTCTTAATGAAAATAAGAGAGTATCTTTGTCCTTCCTTGTTTCAAGAACTGGCCGCAGCATCCCACCCTCTCGCCTCATTGGCTAACGTCCCTGCAGTGCCTTGCCCTGGCTTGTGGATTCTTTTCCCTCCCATCCTTCATCACTCATGGCCGTGAGCAGCTGCATCTCTTTACTGTCCTCGAACGTAGTCTGCTCACTGTCTCCCAGGGAGTCTGCTCAACTCCCATCCCCAGTATGACACACCCCTTGGTGCCCCACCTACCACCTTTTCAGTGTTCCCAACACAGAGGACTTTGGGTTTTTAGAACAACCACAAACACACCGTGGTCCTGTAGATGTAGGAGAACCAAGGGCCACCGATCACATAGGACGGTGGTCTCAGCCTTCCTAATGCTGCAACCCTTTAATACAGTTCCTCATGTTGCGGTGACCCCCAACAACAAAATTAATTTATACTTCATGACTGTAACTTGGCTGCCGTTATGAACTATGATGTAGGTATCCATGGTTTTCAGTGGTCTTATGCAACTCCCGTGAAAGGGTGATTCGACCACCAAAGGGGTAGCAACCCACAAGTTGAGAACCACTCCTTCTGTGTAGAGGAACACACTACTCCAGAAGCCAGTAGCAAAAATCCTTCTCCGGACTTCCTGCCGGACTGTGCCCTGCTAATGGACAGTGTCAGGTGCCCGACAGGCAGAGGCAGAAGACAGCAGAGGTCACCACAGCTTGACACACACCCCTATGTGAACACCCCATGATTCCTTCATTGAGCCCTTACCTAGATTGGGAGAGCGTGTTTACTTTGAGTGTGTACATGCCTACTGTGCTCCATGGACCTGTGGCCACCATTCTAACCAAGCCTCAGGCATGATCTACCAAAACTCTAGACAATGTATGGATACCTACCCTGCTCTGCCCTTAACATGAGGAGTGGATGGTCCAGGAGACTGTCTACCGTCTGCTCCAAGGGAGGCAATGGTTTCTGGAGCCCACATGCTCTGTGCCCAATCCTGCTGCCAAATGTCCCCTCGTCAGTCTAACACCAGCAAATGCTCAGGGCATTCCTGCCCAGGTGTTTCTGGGTTGGGAAAAGCCAGACCAGGATTCTAGTGTCAAACACCAGGTAGGCAGAACACGGGAAAGAAGGACAGTCAGCGGGGAGGCCAGGCCAGCATTTAGAGAACTGGTTCTCAGGTGTGTTTACTGACTGATGCTCTCAGAGTCAGGGAGAAAGGAATCCCCGCATAGTGTTTCTCCATCTACCCCCATGGAAGAGGAGAAAAGCCAGCGGACCACTGTAACTCAGGAGGGGATTCAGGGGATCTGCCACTAGGGAACTCAGCCATGCACGGGCCCCTACCCTCCCTGACATGGAAGCCCCAGTGTCTATCAAACAGTCTGCATCAATCGTATCTACTAACATTAGCCGTCCACATCAGCAAGATGCACCACGGTGACTCTTATGCATGACTCCCGAGACATCCTCACAGCACCGTCCTCGGGGACACAGTTCTCAGTCAAAGATAGTATGAGCACAGCGCTAAGATGTCTCGTGGTTTTACTGCAACCATCGATCACACGGATTCTGCAAGAGAGTCTAGAGGAGAGGGGCAGTAAGGAAAAACAAAGCCAGAATAGACAGTGACAGAAAGCCAAGGACAGGCTGAAGGAGAGAACCCCATCTTCCTGGGATGGGGGAAGCAGGAGGTCAGGAACTGAATTCACTGGCTCTGGGTCTCCTGAAATCCTCTAGCACTGGCTCCCCTCTGCAGGAAGGGACCAACAGTAGCCACTAAGGGTGGAGTAGCTTCGGCATAGAACTGCATTCCTGGGTAGAACAGAGGAGAGTGGCTGTCCTGAGGACAGGGCCTCTCAGGGTTCAGGGTCCATGACCAATGTTCTTGGTGACACTCAGAGCTGCTAGCTTTGTGCCTCCCTGCCCTTTTCTCCAATTCTCTCTCTTTGTCTCTCTGTCTCTGTCTCTCTTTCTGTGTCTCTTTCATCTCTCTGTGTCTCTCCATGTCTCTCTTTGTATCTGTCTGTCTCTGTCTCTGTGTGTGTGCGTGTGCGTGTGTATTTGTCCAACTTTCCATCTGTCAGTTTGTCCCCATCTTCCTGACCTGCTCTTTCTGATTTGCTTCCCAGGAAGGCAGATGCTTCTGTGGTACCGCAGTGGACAGTCATCCTTGGCTGTGGCCTCAGGTCACCACGTTTGGCCCCATCCCAAGCTACAGCTTCACTACTGACAGCAGGAAGGAGAACTGCCCAGATGCTCTAATGCCAGCCCTCTGTGCATGCAGACCTCAGTTGGATGCAGCCACGCAACAGTTAAGCTTGTCCTAGCTTTCAGGAAACAGTGGAGGGAGGCATTTGTCTTGTGCCCACCAAACACCTGCTTAGAGGCCCAACTCCCAGGCTGGGGGCCCTGCCGTGGTCCAGCGCAGCTGGGAGTGGATGGATGAGGGTAGGAAACGGCACTGCTGGGACTTCCACGACAGCTGGTGACTCTGATAAAAATTAATCATACAGCAGGTCTGACTCTTATTCTGGCAGGGAGTTTACAGGTGGTCGCTTAGGGTCCCCCTGCGCCCAAGACTGTGGGAGGAACCGCAGGCCTGGCTGGCTGGCCCGCCTGTCCACCTAACTGGAATTGCTAATTAATTATGGAGCCCTCTACCAAGCAGGTCCTACGCCCAGATCCCTCAGAAACCCGACCAAAAGCCAGAAGGAGGGCCAGACCACAGGCAGGGGTGACAGCCACATGGCCACCTCCCTGGCTTACTCACGGAAGACACATCCCCTTCAGAATCCCTTCAGGTCCTGGAACACGGGCTCGATTAAATATCTGTGATACCCGGCAAATGTAATGAGCGGAGGAAATTGACGACCGCTCCAACTAAATTACAGTTTAAAAGACAAGGAAAGTCCCAGGGGAGGCCAACAAAGCAACTCAGCTGACCAGGCCCAGGTAAAATTGAATTGGAAATGGTCCCTGGTTCATTAGCATAACAAAAGTCCCAGTGTCTAAAGGAAAAAAAAGCCATTCTGTTTAAATGAAGGGGGGAGGGGCAGCGTCCTACAAACACAGTCTTCTGTGGCATGTCCACCCAAGCCCACAGAGGGGGTCCTGACAAGCAGAGCCTACTAAACGGTGCCCAGTGACACTGGCAACCTACAGGGTTCCACCAAATACTTGGACCAGGACTGTCTGGTTACTTAAAACCCATTACAGACATTTGTGTTTTATACAGAAGCCTTTTTCACTTTACAGGAGGTCGAAGGCAAAGGGTCTTGGCATTTAACTCACCCCATGGCGGGCATCCAGGTCTCAGCCACAGACAAGGGCTAGAGACTCATAACAGGTACTATAGATGACCAGAGCAACACAGAAACCAACAGAACAAGACCTCAGAGGAAGCGGGCTCTGAGAAGCTGAGGCAGGAGGACAGCCACAAACAAAAGAGAAAAAGAGAGCAAGAATACAATCTTCACAAAGCAGGGGAGTAAGTGGGCCCTTCTCTCTTCTGTCCCTGGCTGAGTGCGGTAGCCATCACCACCCTCAAAGGAGTAAAGACATTCTAGAGAGTTGCCTGTACCCCTCTTTTCGGTCATCAGAAAGCCAAAACGACAACCACAGAAAAGTAAAATTGCCCTAGGGATCTCATGTTGTGTCATAGGAAAGGCTGAACCTGGTGCCAGCCAGAGGGGAGCAGATCTGAGCGGGAGATTTTACAGTTACAGAACAGACTACACAGACACCTGGCCCATGACAAAGATGATGATGACGAGACAATGGCAGTGGCAGCGGCAGTGGCGGTGGCAGCAGTGGTGACAACAATGACAACGATGATGACGACATCGGCGATGATGATGCAAAGATGATGCAATGATGATAGAATGATGTACTGATGATTATGGCAGTGATGATGATGATGTAATGATAACCATAATGACAATGTTGTTGATGATGTAATGATGATGTAATGATGATTGTGGCAGTGATGATGATGCAATGATGATGACAAAAATGTAATGATGATGTTAATGATGATGATGTAATGATGACTGTGGTGACAATGTTGGTGATGTAATGATGATGTAATGATGATATGATGAAGACAATGATGTGATGATGAAGTAATGATGATGGTGGCAATGATGTCAATGACGACGACGATGTGTGATGTGGTGGTGGTGGTGGTGGTGATGATGATGATGATGATGATGATGATAGGTAGGATCACACTGTGACCAGGATTATATAGTTATACATACATCCTGTTTCTATTTAAACATAAACCCCATATTAGGACCCCAAAGATGGACTTAGGTATCACTGGGTCTCTTGTTCCTGTTCATAATGTGTCCTCCATTTTACCAATAAATGTCCTTTCATAATTGTGTCTAGAGACAAGTAGTTGATTCTGCCTGGTGTGAGCTTTGACCTTTTAACTCCAGGAACACCATCATGGACAGAGTGGTGCTGGTCTGTGCCAGACACTCAGTGTTCAAGGTTGGTTTCCAGGCTAAGTCATGATCCTCTCCAAGGGCAACTGAGGCTCTCTCAGACAACTAAGTTACCAGAAACTATGTTGACCCCAAGAAGCATCTGGGGAGTGTACAATGTGCATCCAACAGCAGAGACAAGGCTGCATTCTTCCTCCCATGGGAACCTAAAGGAATCCCTCATCCACCATAGGCTGCCTTTCCTAGTTCCAGGAGCCCAGTTGCATTGACGTGATAGGAAAAGCCCCCACCTTGAGTCTGAGCTAGGATCAGTCTTAGCTGGGAGTAACATCAAACCTTGAGAAACAGTGACTCCAGTCCAAATAAGAGGCCCCAGAAATGAGCCCATATATGAGGTCATCAAGGGCCTGACACATCTAAGAAACAGCTTCTTCCCAATGAATGGCCCACGGCCCATGATAGTTGCAGTCACATCTGCCCTCACTCTGCCTACCCAGAGCCTTTCATTCTTCTAAAGAGCTCTTCAGGAAGTAGTACACACTCTTCTGTTTGCTCTCACTAGATAGAGGGAAGGGGAAGATTCATTCCTGGCCCAGGAAGGGCCAAGGAGAAGGTCTTTACTGCAGACCATCAGCATGCAATGATGAACTGAACAGTGACCATTGGTGACCAGCCCAACAAATTATGGCCATTCACTCAAGATCACCGGATGAACCTGGCTTTTTCAGAGAAAAGTCAGGGAAGCCTCCTTTCTGTCTGAAGCCTCACCTAGAAAGCCTGTCTGGGTTATTATCTACCTAACAGCAGCTACCAGTTTCCTTCCCAGACCACACTGGGTCAGTGTGTCTCACAGTCCACCTGCTTCACTTAAGGGTGGGGAGCAAAACCGTCAGCCCAGTCCCCAGGCCTCTCCATCCTTCCTACCCATTCCCGCTCAGCCAGATGTGGCTATGCTGAGTGGGCATGGCAACAGCTCTCAGCTGCTCTCAGGGGCAAACCAGAGAGGGTCCAGGCCCCTGCTTCAAAAACATGAAGTCCAAGTTCTAGCTAGCTAGCTGTCTCCATTCTATGCCAGAGACCAGAACGTTTCCGTCTCCTTGTTGGGTGGTGCAAAAATGCTAAATGAATTCACCTCTGGAGGCATCCATTCTAAGCTGTGTAAGTAACCTACTATGATGGCCAGCCCTCACTGTAAACTTGACTGCATTTGAAAGCACTCAGGGCATGTACATCTGGACATGGTTCTGAGAGCGACCTGTGACTGACGGTCACAAATCTATAGAGGGCTGTGGCTAGTAATGGGTCTGGCTTCCTGGGAGTCAGGCAAAATGCCTACCATCCCTTAGGGTCACTGGGGTTTCTAGCCTCAGCTCAACCAGGAACCAGGGTGCCTTTCACGGTCCCACAATAGGCCAGGTCCAACCTCCCTAGAGAGGTCATTTGAGGCGGAAGGTGTACTGTGCGTGTGCATGACATTATTCTATGACCTGGAGTCTTAGGCTGAATACTAGGGAGAAAGTTGTATTTCTGGTAACAACCTCCATCACTCTGCTTCCTGCCAGTGGGTACAATGTGAGCTGCCCCCTCCTCAAGCCCCTCCTGCCGTGCCTGCCCTGCCATAGGACTTCAAACCAGGAGCCCAAACAAACAAATTAGAAAACCCTCCCTTAAGCTACTTTTGTCCTGGCAATGAGAAAAGAAATGTCCCCACATACCATGATCTTCCCGTGGGAGCAGGCTTTAAAAATCATGTCCTCACTAGGTGTGGCATGAAGTCAGGCTGGTGTACACAGAGAGCTCCAAGACAAACAGGACTATATAGAGAAGCCCCATCTCAAATGTTAGTAAATAAATAAAATAAAAACCATGAGCTCGTTTTGTTTATTTTTAACACCGCACCAGTCGAACACCTAGTAATCCACAGACTGACAGCCAGGTTCTGTTGGCTCATGGCCCGGGCTGTGCAGAGCTTCTTGGCGGGTCACATTTGTCATGCCTTCATGCCCTCACAGAAGCCTGTCAGATGCGGCCTTATCTTCCTTGACTGAGAGAAGAGGATCAGAGTTGCCACATTACCTGCTAAGGACACACACGGCTTAGACATGTCCCAGAACTAAGATGGGAATACAAATCATTCTTACTTCTGATCATGGGACCAATGCAACACGCCACTCATTTGAGTAAACATTCCGTGGTTCAGGCATCTCCAAAGCACCCCTGACGCTGAAAAGGATGAAGATTGTTTTTATATTACTTTATATTAGAAACTCGGCTGTTAGGCTGCCGGTTTCTGGTGTCTGGTGTTTGTCAGTTAGATGTCTGTTTAGTAGTAATTTTACATAGCTTCTCTCCCACGACAGTTCCAGGTTCTACTTTGGCCTTCTGCGATGGAAAGAAGATCACAAAGCACTATGTTCTCGTGTGATTCTAATTTAACGTCCTTTTCTATCTAAAAGGGCCCCTCAGAAGACATTTCCCTGTGTGTAGAGGCGAGATAGAAAATAAGGTCAGCTCAAAGCCTTCCATACAGCCTATCCTGAGAGAAGATCCATGTGGACGCTTCTGGATCATGAGTGCTGGATCATCTGGATCTTGCAGATTCAATGCTCCCCAGAACAGTACTGAATTCTAGAACTTTCCACACTGATGACCACATCCAGTACCACACTGTGCAACACAGCCATCCATGGCTTTGAAAGGATTTGAAATGTGTCTAGTGGAGGCCTGAAGTCTCACCCTGTGAGCACTGTGACCTCAACCCTCGAGTGGCCAGGCAGAGATCAGTGCAGAGAGTAGCAGCTCCATGGACTGGGACAGCCTTGGTGGCCACATCGTTACCACTGTCCACAGCTGCTCATGTTCCAAATTCCTGTGGGATAATGGGTGCTCTCATACACAGACACATCCCTCCTTCAAACACGGTCCCTTGCACCAGTGTATGGGAGACCACAAAGTGGGTCAGTGAGGACCAGAGATCACCAAGAAGAAACTTGAGAAACACGAAATGAAGGACAAAGATCCAGGGAGGGAGAGAAAGGAAGAAGAGGGGGACAATGTCAGTAGGACGTACCCAACCTGCACCACATCTGTGAAAGCATGATGTGGCCTGGCCTCTTCCCTAGATGCTGGAGAACCAAGGAGAATCAAGAAGCCATGCCTTAGTCGCTGCAGCAGGTCAGCCAGGAAGATTCACTAGGAGTGTCATCCTCGTGGAAGTGGTTTTCCTATGATGCAGTGTAGTGCAAGTGGCCTGTTTGGGGAAGCAGGGCACCAGTGGAGGCTATGTCTGGGGTACAGCTCTAGGAAGAAGCTCTCTAGGAATTTGCTTCTGGGCCAAACCTCACAGGACATAGACACAGTAACTCAGAGCCAAAAGACATCTTCAGTTGGTTATCCTGTGATCCCTAAGACAGC
Organism: Rattus norvegicus; assembly: GCF_021556685.1. Taxonomy (NCBI): domain Eukaryota; kingdom Metazoa; phylum Chordata; class Mammalia; order Rodentia; family Muridae; genus Rattus; species Rattus norvegicus. Next base: position 85,577,103 of record NC_141549.1, read on the forward strand.
CATATTACCAAAAGTCACCATGTTGGACCTGGCTTATTTTGGGACCATGAAAGGCATCCTGATTCCCGGTTGAGGAGGTTTGAAACACTGGTGACCCTGAAAGGGATAGTAGGCATTTCTTCGCCTGACTCCCAGGAAGCCAGACCCATCACTAGCCATAGCCCTCCACAGATTTGTGGCCATCAGTCACGTAAGGGCAATGCCCCAAGCCCCTCCATAAGGAGAGGACGTGAGGTCACATAGGCTCAAGACAGATCTCCATTATGTTGAGGTACCCAAACACCTGGAGGCTTAGCCAATCACTTTCCCTTCCAAGACACTCCTCCCTGCAAAAGGTATTTAATCTCAGGCCCACCCTGAGAAGTGGGGTACAGTTTTATTCACTTTCCGCCATGATAATCAGTGTCTTAAAACTGTGGACTGCCTCTTTTCATCAGAACCTGTCATGGGGAGCCACAGAGAAGGCCTTCGCCTACAGAGTCACTGTCTAATCTCCCGTAGAAGATCTCCCTGCTCTCCCAGTGGTGACCACCAAGCCAAGCCTGCAGCAGGACCAGCCAGAGCTTCCCCTCTTTCCCCTCAAGCCCTGGGCTAGATTCTGCCCATGGGCCCCCACTCCATTCTCAGCTCTTCCATGGCTTCCATTGGTGCCTGGATGCCCAAGAGCCTGAGAACCCGATGGCCCCAGCCTCCTTGCAGGCCCAGGGACTCCCCACCCCCGCCCCCGCTCCCTGGAGCCAGCTCTGTCTGTATCCTGCAGGTCAGACCATACTTCCCCACCCCCCCAGAGCAGTGTCCTGTGGCTTCCCACAGCCTGACACCCACCTGGCAGTGGCGTGGGGTAAGCTCGGTCCACTTCCCTGCCCTGCCTCCCCAAGCAGCCAAGCCCTGTGGCAGAGCAGACTCGGGGCCCACAACACTATGGCCTATCAGGCCTCTCCACATAACCATGTATCTATTTACTCTTGCAAACTGATTTATTGTGAGGAGTGCCCAGGGCACACTTGATTGCATTCAGCCACCTAAGAGTGCATCCCGTCTATCCACAGTGATGTCTGCACTGCATGTTAACTCCAAACACTGTACAGCTCCCATGTAAATAAAGACACAAATGTAAAGCTGTTCTCAGTCCCCTGTGCCCTATAAAATGCTTCAGAAAGATAGACAGCTCTGGGCCCTGCCCATGCTTTCTGAGTCCTTCCTCTCAGGTACTCCACTGAGCAGCAACTGCTTCCCCTTTCATGCAGGCACAGTTGGTTTGCCAGCATGCATGGGCCAATACAAACCGCGTCTAGCTACGAGGTCCCAGAACAGTTATGAGGCTGTCTGAGGGTCAGCCGCCACTTACCCATAGCTATGGAGTCACAGATGCAGGTTCCAAGTAGGACCGTATGGTGCTGCACAGCTTCACCTCACCGGGGCCTCAAGGTGCCCACTGGTCTTTGAGAATCAGCCAAAGCTGGTGACTTCAGGGGCTGTGCTCCCAGACCTGAGCGGGCCTCTCCTGATCAGTCCATTCCCCTCACGCCCCACTTTGGTGCATCATGGTACATCACTGGTCTTTGAAAACAGAAATTTCACTTTGTCTTCTTTTCTCAAGTTCCTAGTTTTCCTGACCTATACGCTGTGAGTCGCCACAGGACATGTGGCTCAACAGATTACGGTGAATTTAGTCATACATACTGGTTGCCTCCATGATATTGAGAGTGTGGTGGCTGCTTGTCCACATCGCATCATCTCAGGAAGCAGAGAGGGATGGATAGGGGTTCTCAGCTGCCTTTCTCTGTTCCACTCCAACCCGTAGGACAGCACCGCCCACATTCCACTCTGGCCTTCCCTGCTCCATTAAACCTCTCTGGAAACAAGCCCCACAGGCGTTCCCAGGGCTGTGTCTACTAGACGATTCCAAACAGAGTCAAGATGACAGTGAAGTCAAACTGCCACCATGATATGCAATTTCTCCTTTGCAGAATGTCCAGCACAAGGCACAGCCAGGTCTCCACAGGACATCTGTTTTTAGTTCAGCATCTTCCGTTGTAAGCCTCATGACTCAAGTATCCAGTGGATGTCATCTTTTGCTTCTGGATTAACGCTCCTGGCATCCACGAAGCACAGCCTCCCTGATTTTTGCTGCAGCTCCTCTCTGCCCTTACTCAGTGCAGTGAAGACTTCATCCCTGCTGGGCCGACTTCCTCCTGAAAAGTCTGCACGCTGTAGGCAAGCTCGTCAACTACTTCTGCCGTTCAAGAGAACACAGTTTATCCATCAGACTCCATCAACTTCTTCTGCCTTCCAGGGGAACAGCATAGTCTATTCATCACCCTTTAATACCATCACTTTCTGCTGAATTTTATCAATCTTCTCTGCACAGAGCAGTGGCCACACAAGCTATCTGACATCCCATGGCGTGACCAAATGGAGGGACTTTGTTACGGTATCACGGAGGACTCAGACTTTGGGCCAAAGATGATTATTGCATACAGTTTGCATCTGCTGAGACCCTGAGTGAGGTCCTGAGTCGTCACCTTAGGTCTGTGTCCATATCCTGATTCTGCCTGTTAGCCTCACAGTATGTCTCAAAAAACATCACAGGCTGTGGGGCTGTGGGGAGATAACTCAGTTTGTAAAGTGTTTTCCCCCAACACGCATACATACACAGACCACACACACACATGCAGACCATGCACACACACATACATATACACACTCACACATATATACACATACACACACATATACACACAGAACATACACACACATACACATGCAGACCATACACACACATACATACACACACACAGACCATACACACACATGTGTGCGTGCACACACACACACACACACACACACACACACACACATACACAGACCCACATGTGGATCTCCAACACCCACTTACAAGCCAAGTTATTATCTCAGCACTGGAGAGATGAAACCTGGAACTGATTGGCCAGTTGAGTCAGATGGGTGAGCTCCAGGTACCGTGAGAGATGCTGTCTCAACAAAGGAGGAGGAGAGAAGTAAAGGAAGGCCCCTGAAGTTGACCTCTGACCTCCACCTACACATGCAGCCCTCAAAGATGCACACATACACACTCACACACTCACACACAGAGACACACACATGATCACACATGCACACACAAAGACATACATGATCACGCGTACACACATGCATGAACACACAAATACACATACACACACTATGAACACACAGAGACACAAGAACACACACAAACTCTTTACTTGTCAAATTATGTTCTCTAAAACTCATGTTTGAATGACGTCGTCCTCAGGACCTCCGGATGCACCCTTAGCTAGAGATGAGGTCACTGCAGTGAACTGGAGAAGTAACATCATACTGGGCCTCATGAGCCTAAAACTGACTGAAGTAATGAGGAGAATGTAAGGGGAAAATCAAGCCACAAACCCAGGGACACTCAAGAAAGGCATCAAGATGGTGTTCATGAAGGGCATAGACCTTGCACTTGGCTGAGACCCTGAAAGCCTCCACAGTCCTGGTAAGGCTGTTTCCTTATCTTGACATGGATACTGTAAATAAAGGCCGAGAAGCACCTGAACAGCGCTGCCTCTAACCCCCAGGGGTTCAAAGCCCACTCACACCCTTACACTATGTCAGATCCTGAGAATGAGCTTTTGTCACAGCACACAGCACACAGCACATGGCATATCCTGAAGCAGCCAAGGCCAACCATGTGAGAAGCTGTCCTTGACAGCACCCCTGTGTAACACAGCCCAGGGCTTGGAGCCTCACACTGTAGCTTTGTACTTAGCTTTTATGAAGTCACAGAGAGACGTGACTGACCTTTATCTCTGCCCAGGAATGACTGAGTCACAACTGACCATGACAGCATGATATATTCATTCTCTCTCTCTCTCTCTCTCTCTCTCTCTCTCTCTCTCTCTCTCTCTCTCTATCTCTGAGATAAGGTCAATCCCATGCTATCCTCAAACGTGTGTATAACCAAGGATGACCTTGAACTCCGAACCTTCTTGCCTCCGCCTCCCTAACCCTAGAGTATGCCACCATACCTGGTTTATGCAGTGCTGGAGATGCAGCTGAGGGCTTCATGCAAGTTAAGCAAGTCCTCTTACAAGCAGCTACATGCCCACCCCCACCCCCAGGCCCCCAGATGTAGTCTCTTTAAGTAGTAAATTCCCCTGGCACATTTAAAAATCAGATTCAATTTACAAGCCCCATGGCCTCTGAGCAGAGCAACTCCTGCACAAAGCTGAGTGCATCAAAACGCTCTGCTGGGTGGGCAGCTGATGCACTGCCCCCTACCAGCTCCCGAAGCAAAGCACGTGACCACTACCCCTGTGCAAGTCACTGGTTGCTGTGGTGGCAGACAGCGGCCTATCGCCACTGTAATTAATCCCATATTCCATAGCCCAAGCCACAATTCTCATCTTGGGCTGGAGCTGGAGTGTGGTGTGCCTATCTATATCTGTAAATGAATGATATCATTATTTTGGGAAATGAAAGTTTAAGCTCTGTAAAACATACAATCCCGTGGAGATCTCAGCAGAGGAACTTGTACGCACAGGTGTTGGACGTGATAAGGTGCGCCGCCATTTATCTGTGTACTTGCAGACAAATATTAACATAGGCATGAATTAAGCATTTAATCCCTTTTATTATAAATTGAATATCTTTATTTTAACAAACATCAACAATGCATGTTATTGTATGCCCCTCTATTCACTGCAGTTCCCCACAGCGCACCGTTACGCGATACGCCACAGTACACGTGTTCCTGGAACAGCAGCATCTGCAGGGGATTCCACAGCTCGCTCCATCCTCTCCCAGACAAAGCCATCCCCCCACAAAGCCCCCCCCCACACACGTGGGTGTCCAGGAAGGCAGGAACACGGTGTGTGAAGGCGTGGGCAGAGTCTGGGGCTCATATCTCTGAGATTGAGAGGCCGAGGTGAGGGTGACAAAGGTGATTGGTACCACAGGTCACCAGAAGTGGCACCAGTTGTTCTCATAGCTGCAATAGGACACTAGTAAGCTAGGGAAGGAAGGGTTGGGACAATAGTTCATCATGGCTGGAAAGGTATGCTGTCAGGAATGTGAGATAGCTGCTCGTGTCCATAGTCAGGAGGCAGAATTAACATGAATAATGGTGGCCATTTGCTTTCTGTGTTATTCAGTCTGGGACCCCAGCTCAGGGAATAGCACCTGAGCTTAGGGTAGATCTCCCATCTCAGTCAACTAATATAAAAAGTCCTTCATGGGCATGCCCAGAGGCTTGTTTCCTTGATGAGTTTAGGCTCTGACATATGACAATCAAATAACCCCCCAGAGAGTCACTGGGACCGTAGCCACACCACTGGTCTGCTTACTGCAGGAGCATAACTATGTCCTGTGAGCTTGGAGATAGAGAGATAGCAGGGCATGAGCTCAACAAGCCCTGTGAGGGGTGTGTGTGTGTGTGTGTGTGTGTGTGTGTGTGTGTGTGTGTGTGTGTGTGTTAACTATGCATCGGTAGGCAGGATTTTCTAGAGCATCTACTGCATGGGATGGGCAGCACCCTCAGGATGAAGGTTTAGAGAAACCCAAGGATGGATACAGATCTGACAGAGGTGCTGAAGGAGACCCATAGCGGATAGCAATATAGTATCCAATGGAGAAACACAATATATTATCCAATGGAGATACACAATATAGTATTCAATGGAGATACACAAGATAGTATACAATGGAGATACACAAGATAGCATCCAATGGATACCAAATATAGCATCCAATGGAGGTTCGCAATATGGTATCCAATGGAGATATACAATATGGTATCCAATGGAGAAAGGGTATGGAGTCAGGTTAGAGATGTAGAAAAGTGGGACACCAGTCAGCTCAGCAAAACAACCCCACATCGGCAGCTTGGTGGCTACAAGTGGATGTAGCACATAGGTCAGCTCTATAGCAGGGACTCTAGACCTAGCTCAGAAAGTGCAAGAACAAGACATCTGTGAAAATGCAAAGGACCCAGGGGTCGAATGTGGCCTTCCAGGGAGTAAACCCAATACCTCACATGATCACAGTCCCAAGTAAACCACAGAAGCTATCCCGAGAAAGAGAGTGGGAGAAAAAGAGAGAGAAAAGGAGAGAGAAAGAGAGAGACAGAGACAGAGAGAGACAGAGACAGAGAGACAGAGAAACAGAGACAGAGAGATGAAGAGTTAAAGAAAACAAAGTTACTAGGAGGAGCTTGTCACCTGATGCCTGCCAGAAGCAGGGTAGGGGTATATGTGCCTGGAACCTAGTCCAGTGTCCTCTGACTTTGCTGTCACTACAGAAGGAAGAACTACAGACAGAAGATGGCTGCCTCAAACCTCCCTTGCACTCCATTCCTCCTGGTCTAGAATATGCTATGCTTTGTCATGGCTTTCCCCCAAAATTCAAGTTGTCTGCATGCCACACAGCAGAGGAAGGTGACACAATGGGCTTCCTGCCTAATTCCAACTGGCACCAGAGGCCCAAGGTTGGAGAACCAAGACAGATAACTTGGAAGGAAGGGAGAGGAGGAGGAAACGCAAGAACCACCAGCATCAGACAGAAACGACTGCCAGCCACTGGTCTAAACTCTCTGGATGCTGATGGGAGAGGGCAGCATCCCTCTTCAGTCCCAGCAAGCTCTATCCGCTGGTGAGACAGAAAGGGCACTTCTCCAAAGAACACTACCTGGAGGTCCTTTCTGATCCATAGAAAGGCAAATGCTGAAAATAAACTTGGATGGTGTAAAGAAATTGCAGCTGAGGGGAAAAAGCGGAAACTGCCTGGCAGAGTATAGCCGCTCCAAAAGCTGCGGATCTGTTTACACAGTTCAGTGTAATCTTCATTACCCGCTGGAGCCTCCTGATTGTTTTATGCCTCAAATGGCACCTATTTAAGTGTCTTTTTCGTTATTGTTGTTTCACTTTACACATGGCCCTGCTCTGTGAGCTCCGAAGAGTGTGTGTATGTGCTGCATCCCATAGGCGATGCTCGCCACTCTACAAACTGCTGAAGGGCCAGCACCATCACCACACAGAGACTTCAAAAGAGAGCACCAGGGTGGAGCTCTGAGAACTCAGGCTGGGATCTGAAGTAATGGCAAAGGCTGCTGTCACCTACAAACCCTCACTGTCAACCTCAAGGCAATAACACATGACCTCTAGTGGAGCTTATGAGGGAAAGCCTTTAGACGGTACAATTGGCACACATCCATGTTGTAGAAAGTGATCAGGGTCGGGGGCTGAGGAGATAGCTGTAAGTAAAACATGCAAATAGGAGGATCTGAGTTCGATTCCCCTGCCCACATGAAACTGATGCAGCAGTAATCCCAGAATTGAGGAGGCAGAGGCAGGAGGGTTCCTGGAACTTGCCGGCTAGACCGTCTGGCTGAATCCTGATTCAGTGAGAGACCATGTCCCTAAAAGTAATGTGAAATGAGACTAAGACACCCACTTCTGACCTCTGGCTTCTATGGTTACACACAGAAAAGCCAGAACACACACACACACACACACACACACACACACATACATACACACACACACAATCATACACACACACACACACACACACACACACACACGTATCCTCTGTCATCTGCACCCCTACCCCGGAAACTGATTAGGGTTCAGAGACTACAAAGGATCACAGAGTGTCTGCTATACAAAGCCAGGACTTCCTTACTTCGCCATAGACTGCAGGTGCAAAGCACTCTGGCGATCTTAAGTTTGAGGGCTTTGCCTGTAGACTGGGAACATAAAGGAGGACCTTGAACATACAAGTCCTACCAAGGCCACCTGCTCCAGGTCCTGCACTCATGTGTTCTGCCCCTTGCCCTGCCCTCTGTTCTCACAGGACAAAGAATTAAATAGGTGTCTTAAAATGAACCTCCATGCAGAGCAATCGCTTAAATTTTCATCTCGGTATTTTTCCATTAATTATTAAGGACAAACATTTGATCATGCCTTAATTATTAAAATCACTACAGGTTTTCTCTAGGAATCAGGCTGAGATCGGTCTGAAAAAAAAAAAAAGAAAAGAAAACTATTGGCAACAAGGCTCCTCCTGTGTTCTTCCGCTTTCCAGCTACATGGGTGCAAGGGTGATTTTATTTATTTATGTTGCCTGGCAAGTGTGGTTTTATTTATTTATGTTGGCTGGGGCTGCTGCAGGTAAGACATAATTTCCTCCTCTTACAATCTCTTCCATGTAGGCACTAAAGTCATTGTCAAACCGCCAGCTGCTTTTTCCTGAAAATTTCTTACTTACGGATCTAAAGCAAAGGGAACACAGGAGAGTTCTGGGCAGCTTGTCCAGTGTCTTCTAGTCCCCAGTGACACCCTAAGGATCTGTGACACCCTAGAGTGCATCTCAACTGTCCTCTGAGAACAACTCTTAAATCTACAGAAGGCTCACTACTGACTCAGCCACTGGTGTGTCCTTCAGTGCTCTATTCCCTATCTTCTGGAGAATCTTCCAGAAGAAGAGCAACAGCATGTGTGCAAGGCAGAGAGACCTTGGCAGAACTGACAGCACAGTTCGAATCTCACATTGGGAGACAGGCTGTTCAGCAAGGAGGTTGGCCAAACCTTCAGTACAAGGAGGCAGACCCCTATTGGGCAGCCAGCTAAAGGCATTCAGGATAGGTGGCAAACAATATTATTTATTTGTTTATTTGTTTGTTTGTTTGAGATGGGGGATCTCATAGAGATGAAGCTAGACTCAAACTCACGATGTAGCTAAGGCTGGCCTTGGGTTTCTGGCCCTCCCTCTAACTCCTGAGAACTGGACTTGACTTACAACTTTAGAGGAGGAGTCTGCACTGGGCTTCACCACCTCTGCCCTCCTCAGACCCAGGGCAGCATCCCCAGTGCCACTGTGCACCAACAGAAGGCAGGAGGAGGTGCAGCCTGAGGAGTGGGCAACCACAGAGGAGCACCCATTCCAACCCAGCAACCAAGAGCAACCTTGGACAAAGTCACTTCCCTCCACTTGAAGGAAAAGGGGCCTGGGGCCGTGGAGCCGCAAGTGTTGGCAAAAACTTCCTAGAGTTGATAAGAGATGTGAGCAAGTGAAGTGCGTTCTGCAAAGTAGAGTTTACCCGCTCCACAAAGTGAGGGTCACAAAGGGCTTGATGCTCCGGGGAGCCAAGGAAAGTAGGACATTTTAAGGCAAGTTGTAAGATAAGAGGGGAGGGAGAGGGACTGAGAGACACTCCGGGCTAACTGATCTACTCAGCGTTAACTGATCCTACTTCAGCCTGCAACCAGAGCCGTGGAAAACCAAAAGGAGAGTGTCCAAAAGTGGGCAACCCCCACAGTGGGCAAACCCCATGGGGGGGGGGAATAGAAAGGAAAAAACAAAGACAGAAAGAGGAGACAGTGGGGGGAAAGATGGACATGTGGAAGAGAAGTAGTACGTCACTGTGGAACCACAATGGTTACCATTCCTAACGGCAATATTAGTATTTACCAAAAATGAGATGCATAAACCCAAGGTTATGTCAAAAAAACAAATGCACCCACAATGTAAGCTACTGCTCCATACCTGAGGGGAAAATGTTCTCAACCCACACAACTCTATTGAGCAGGATCTCCAGGGGGAGTCAGGTCACTGCCAATGCACCATCAAACCTCAGGCCGGTCCGCAACAGAGAAGAGGCCAGACACCTCGTGGACCGGAGTCTCTTCCCCAGGTCTCACCAAGATGAGGACAGAGACCGGCAGAGGAACAGACAACCAGGGTTAGGCAGTTGTGTGTGTGGGTGAGGGGGGGTGTGTGCTATGGCAGTCGAGCAGATCCAGGCTCAGATATGGAAGGCATCCTCCATTGTCACAGGGCCTGGAGTTGTGTTGGCCAACACAGCAGTTGTCAGAGTTAAATCTAAGACGAATGAAATCCAGTTCCACATAATACACATCATCTAGCAGACACGATGCTAGAAGGAGCAGACTGTCCGCCTCCCTGTCTGCAGCCTGTCAGTAGGACCACACCACGGTCTCTCTTAGCAGCTTTGCCTGCTCCTCTCCCAACAAGTCTCTGGGGTTTCCCCTTCCATGGTCCTCCCACCCAGCCTCATCCTTAGCCTCGTACCTCAGCAAACCACAGGCTGCTTCCAGAGGCAGAATCTGAAGGAAAAGGTGAGGTGAGGGTACCCTCCTGCACACTTTCGGAATCTCCTGACGGCTGTGTCCCATTTGTGTTACCCTGGCCTGCAGTTTGTCACCCGGCTGTTCCTGGAACTGTCAACAAAAAAGGATTCTCGGGCCACAGAGAGTTTGGTTAGTAAATAGTTGCCCATAAGCTTGAATAATTGAGTTGGACTGCTTAGAACCACATTTTTTAAAGCCAGGCATAGTGACACATGCTTAAAATCCCAGAGCCTGGGAAACAACAACAGACAGATCCTTGGGGCTCAAGGGCCAGCCAGAATATCTGAATCATGAGCTCCATGCCAATAGAGAGATCCCATCTCAAACAACATGATGTAGGGCACCTGAGGAAGAACAACTGAGGCTGGCCTCTGGTCTACACACCACACACACATACACACACACACACACACACACACACCACACCACACACACACACACACACACACACACACACACACGCAGAGAGAGCGACAGAGAGAAACGGACAGACAGAGCAGAGACAGACAGACAGAGAGATGAATAGAAATACAGAGACAGAGACAGGGGTACAGAAAGACAGACACAGAGAGAGACACAAAGACAGAGATTGAGAGACAGAGAGACAGAGAGACAGACATACACAGAGAGACAAAACAGAGACATAGAGAGACAGACATACACAGAGAAGGAGGGAGAGACAGACAGACGGAGGCAGAGAGACAGAAAGACCAAGAGACAAAGAGACAGACACACACAGAGAGACATATAAAGACAGGGAGATAGACACAGAGAGACAAACACATACACACACACACAGAAAGAGAGAGAGAAACACACACCACAATGAGAGAGAGAGAGAGAGAGAGAGAGAGAGAGAGAGAGAGAGAGAGAGAGAGAGAGAGAAACACAGAAAATGGGATTCTTCCTATGGCTTGGATACTAAAAGATCAATTGCTCAGAATCTATACATAAAATGACCTCCATGAAGATGTTTAAATTCCAGGGGTAGTCCGGAAATTTACCGCCATGCCTTCTCCGAGAAAGCCACTGGAGAACGCTTTCCAGCAAGATGAAGATAAAGTACAGGAGGAAGCAGCAAGTGCTGCCAGCGGCTTTGTCATCTAAAGGAAATGCTGGCAAGAAGGTATTCTCTGGTTCTTGGTCCCTAAGTCAAACTTGAATTCCTTAGCTATGAGCTGTGGTCCCCTCAGATTCAGAATCAGGGAGGAGTCTGCCTTCCTCCTAGGTGGGCAGCTCCTCATGCCCGCCTGCAGCTCCTGACATGGTTCTCCTCTTTTATACACGAAGTAAGCAGAATATTCTGCCCAGTTAGCACTTGCCACTTTCAAGTTGAAGTAATGTGAACAGGCATGACCTTTATATTTTAAAAAATGTGAAACTATATATTTAGAAGAATCAAAAGCAGAAACAACAGATACCTGTGTGCTCCTACTCATAAAAGTATCCATCACCCCAGATCTGGCAACCCAAGTACCCATCGGCAGGCAAAAGGAAAAACCAGATATGGTCTGTGTGCACAGTGGAATAGGGTCTGGCCTGCCCCGTGCTACGTGGATGGCTGGCACGTGGGTGGAACAAGCCAGTCAGTAATAAAGATAAGCAGTGCTTGGTGGTCACACAAGGACAAGAGTGCACACAACGTCACCAGAAGGTGTGGTTAAATCTTTAGAGCTGGGCTGAAGGTATGGCTTGGGGGTATACCCTTGCCTCCTGAGTATGAGGCCCTAAACCACAGAAAATAAAATTTAAAAATGCCAAATCTTATGCCAGGTGTGTTTTACCACAGTATGATCACAACAGCAAATGTCATCGAAAACATTTCTGTCTTCCCTGATCATGGTTGCAAACATTGCCTTGAAAAGCCACTGTGCCTTGCTCCCATGGCCTACAGGAAGAAGGCAAGTAGGTTGAATGGGTCCTCTGTATAAGCAGGAAAACAGTCCTTTAATGAGATCTTACACACTGTGTAGAGTGTTAGCCTGTGACCAACTTAACTTTGGGCCTGGGGCAGGCAACTCAACTGTGCCTTGGGTCAAATGTATCTGACTGGTTAGCCACATACACAGAAGGTCTCCTGGCCGGGGCAAAAGCCACTGAGATGTATCGTCAATGAATCTCCTCAGCCAAACACAATCCCACGACTTATGAAACTGTGGGGATAAGAAACTATCAGGCTTAAGGGTCTGTGGAGGTAGCTTAATGGGTGAAGTGCTTGCTGTGCAAACAAGAGAACCTGATTTCAGATCTCCAACACCTTTGTAAAAGCCAGACACGAGGATATGCACATAATCCCAACCAGGCACGATGGGCTACATCTCTTATCGAGCAGAGGCAGGATTATTAGGAGCGCAAGGTCATTGTTGTCTCAAAAACAAGACAAAGAGAAGTGAAACTAGAGACCCATCGTAATTAAATAATGTCTTCACTGAGGTTTTAGGGTGTGAACAAGAGAACAGGGCAGGGGACACTACTCCAAGCCATGCCACAGGGTTTGGAAAGCAAGGGCCCTTGGCTCAACCCATGTTCATAACCACTCTGCCCCAAGACAGAGAGCTAGTGTGGCCCAGCCTGTTTAGGGAATGTTACTGCAGGCATGCATTTGGGTAGAGTCCACCAACAGGAACACAGAGGTGACAGCCCCGAGAGCTCAGACTGTGCATTCCACGGCATCCCCATATGCACAGAATTAATTAAAAATCACAGCCTCAATGAACCACCCCAGGAAGATTATCTCCCTCCATAATTGAATTGTGAGCCCCGGAGCACGTGAGTTCAACTGTCTTAAATTAATGAGCCCAGTCTGGTGGGCTCCCCAGGCCTTTCTGAAGATGGAAATCTGGAGTTTCTTCATGAGTACGCGGCCTCCCAGGCTCCCAGGCATGCTAGCGGCCTGGCTTCTTGGGACAAGATCTGTGTGAAGAGTGCACTGGTTTCTGGGCAGGCCATGGTTTCTGTGTTCTTGACATTCTAGGAGAGTCACATTTCGCTGAAGCACACTTAAATTTGTCCATAGATGGATATAGACACTACCCCTGGGCACATACACAGTATAGAAGTGCCAGTCATTCACATTCTAGACCTGGCCTTGACTTCTGTCCAGAGCCAACACTGGTTATCTATCTCACAGCAAACCACAGGGCTTATTAGTGTATGTAGTGTAGCCTCTGTGCATGCATGTGTGTGGCTGTGTGCAAGGTGTGTGTGTCCATATGTACACATGTGCATGTATATATGCATGTGTATGCCTGTGTACATACATGCGTGTGCCTATGTGCATGCACGTGTGTGCCTGTGTGCAGGGATGTATGTGCCTATGAGTATGCGTGTGTGCATGCATGTGTGTGGCTGGGTACATAAATGTATATGCCTATGTGCATGCATGTGTATACCTATATGCATACATGTATTGCCTATGTGCATACATGCATTGTGTGCCTGTGTACATGCATATGTATGCCTATGTGTATGCATGTGTATGCCTGTGTGCATCCATATATGTGTCTATGTGCATGCATGTGTGTGTCTATGTGCATGTGTGTGTGCCTGTGTGAATGTGTGCCTGTGTGCAAATGTGTGCCTGTGTGCAAATGTGTGTGCCTGTGTGATGTGTGTGCCTGTGTGCATATGTGTGCCTGTGTGCACATGTGTGCCTGTGTGACGTGTGTGCCTGTGTGCACATGTGTGCCTGTGTGCATATGTGTACCTGTGTGCATATGTGTGCTTGTGTGATATGTGTGCCTGTGTGATGTGTGTGCCTGTGTGATGTGTGTGCCTGTGTGCATATGTGTGCCTGTGTGCATATGTGTGCCTGTGTGATGTGTGTGCCTGTGTGCACATGTGTGTCTGTGTGCATATGTGTACCTGTGTGCATATGTGTGCCTGTGTGATGTGTGTGCCTGTGTGATGTATGTGCCTGTGTGATGTGTGTGCCTGTGTGATGTGTGTGCCTATGTGCAAGCACATAACTAACCATGTATCAACATCAGATGTCTTCCTCAGCTGCTTCTCCACATGTGTATGCATGAACATGGAGGTCACAGGTTGACCTTAAATGTCTTTCACAATCACTTTTCCATCTTACTTTTTGTGAAAAGGTCTCTCACTGAATGTGGAGCCCCTTGATACAGCTAGACTAGCAGGGCAGCAAGCCCTCCCAACCTCCTGTCTCCTCCCTGGTGTTGGGATTTCAGGCAGGCCTCGCCACATCCAACCAGCTCTTCTCTAGGCCCTGGGGACAGACCTTGGGTCCACTTGCTTGCACAGCAAGTGTTTTACCTACTGAGCCATCTCCCCAGCCCCACACGAACATTTCAAAGCTCATATTTTGGGTGTTTGCTATTCTTGTGCCTTTCTCACTAGCCACTAAAGGACTCTGTCGACTTTGTTTCTCCCTATAAGCTGACACTTGACCAGGCAACTTCAGGGAGGAAGGACTTACTTTGGCTCAACCTTTGAGAGTATAACCCATTGTGGTTGGAACATCTGAGTGATAAGAGAGGTTGTAGGCAGCAGCAGCAGGATCCTGTTCACCTCTTGACAGACCAAGGAGCAGAGAAAGAATGTGGTTGCTTGGTGAGATTCACCCTTTCCCCTTTGTATTCCAAGCAGGACCCCGGCCCACATAACAGTCAGTAAAGGTCTTCTCTCCTCAGCCAACTCACAGTCTAAACGCACAGACACACCAGAAGGTCTCATCAATAGCCAAGTGGAAGATGGAAATCAGCCATTGTGGGCAATGAATATGAGTGTAACTCATGAACTCATTCTGCTAAAACCATGACTAGACACACTGCAAGACAGACCGTGCCATGACAGACAGCCCTTCATGGCCCTCCATCTGACTTGTAAGGAAGAATTCATATAACCTATAGGTTCCCTGCTGCCCACAGCTCATCTAGGAACGTCTCAGGATGTGCCATTTCCCCGGGTTGTTGGAGAGAATTCACTTGTATGTAATGGTGATGTCAATGGCTATGTTAAAGGCGGTTGAGCTCCCTGACCCACCTGAGACCTGTGTGCTCATAGGAAAAGACACCAGAGAGAGTGAGGAAGGCCAACCTACCCAGGGCTCACTGGAACGTGTGCCTGATGGTGAATTCCCACCTTCTGGACCCACAAAATAAGGATTTACACCATTATTAATGCTCATCTGATATTACAGCAGCCTCCTGTCTATGGCACAGTGGTGGCAATCCTGCCTGGTGTTCTGCTACCCAGGCTCTCTGACTGTGATGGACTCTACTGGTCTTCCATTGCTCTCCAGCAGGGCCACCCTGTGGACACATCAGTGAACACAGGACCTGGGAGAGAATACAGTGCTGGGACAGTGACCCCTGGTAAATACAACACTCTGGAGAGGGAGGAGCCTCACAGGGTGGAATGATTTTCACAGAGTGGACTACAGAATGCTCCTTGGTGATCTGGAGATGAACTGCAGCTCCCATCCTGCGCCTCCTCCAGGATGTCCTCAGGTGTTTGTCCACAGAGTGACTCCACTCTCCATGGTTGTTACAGAACATAAGAGCTGGACTCTCTACTCACAGCAGTGGTCTGTTCTCATCCACACAGGCTGGTCCACCTACACTTGCAATCTGGGCTCCTTCCTATGGACACTTATTGACTAGTAAGAAAAAGCAGTTTTTCTCACACCAACCAACCAAATCCTCTCTAACAGCTTCATAGCCAGGGCACCCGAGAATCTGCGTGCATGTCCGAGTCAGCATTGACAGGCACACACGCAGGCACACACTCACTTCCTGTGCACATAAGTATATTTAGAAAGTGAATCAGAGGAGGAGGCGGCAAAGGGAGGGGGTGGGGATTCATCACGGTGCAGTGGACTTTGAAGCCAGTCCTGACTCTGCCTCCTCTGTACCTTCATTCCTTCTCTCAGGAACATAGCTAGCCAGATTCTTATTCTATCCTAAACCTGATATTTCCCATCTCTTAATTACCAGAAATTATTTCACAAGCATGTTTCAAAGAATGTGGGTCTTCTGTTTTGTTTTGTTTGTTTGTTTATTTTAAGGAAGAAAGGATTTCTTCTGGCTGGTTTAGGTTTTACAGTCCCTCATGGAGGCAGGACTGTGTGAGTGACTAAATATTCAGTGGGGAATCACAGAAGAGATTGGGAGCAGGGTGTGGTCATAAAAACTCAAGGCCCACCCCTCACTGATCCACTTCCCTTTGCAAGACTTCACTTTGAAAACATATTCAACTTCTCAAATAGTATCACCACCTGGGGACCAAGTGCTCAAAGACAGGAGTGTGTGGGGAATACTTCACACTCAACCATAACAGATTGTAACTTCTTTTAAGGCAGGGCTCCTCCACATGGTAGTCACCTATATGTCTAGTGCCCATCAGGCTTCCCACACATGGCTTTCACATAGATTTTTGATTCTGTTAGCTTGGTAATGATATGCATGATTTTTATGAGCAAGTGTGTAAAACATGTGTTTTTAACGTTTATTGGAGAAATACCAATTGAGTGGCCTACCCTCCAGCATGCAGAGCTCGTTGTGGAGGATACAACAGTAATGGATGCTGGATGTGGAACAGGCCCCGTCCAGTGGCACTGAGTAGATGCACACGAGTCTTGCTCAAAGCCTCACGCACATTGACAGTGCCAGCCTGTCACTGGGGGAAGTGGGCTTTGTTCCTGGCATTAATACTGAAGAGACCACTGTCCCATGAGTTCTCGTGAGGTGATGGCTCCCTCAAGACACCAAATGTCATCTGTGCCTTTAAGAAAGATCTGGGATATAGAGTTGAGCATGATGGCACAAGCCGCTAGCCCCAGGACTTGAGTAACTGAAGCAGGAAGATGGTTAGAGTTCTAGGCCAGCGTGGGCCCAGAGCTCACAAATGGACAACGGAAGAGGGAGAAAGGATGGAAAAGGAGAGATGGAAGAGGAAGGGAGAGAGAAATGGGATGGGCACCCATGCACCCATGTACCCACGCACCCACATCAGATCACAGCAGTCCCTGAATAATCACAAGCCCCCCGCCCCGAACAAGATGGAGGGACAGGCTGTAGAGGAACTTCCGGAACAAGATGGCGGAACAGGCTGTAGAGGAACTTCCGGAACAAGATGGCGGAACAGGCTGTAGAGGAACTTCCGGCTTAGCCAAGTGTGTGCTGCCGAGGATACTGGCAGCCTTCCAGCTTTGCTGCATGGTGCCCTGTGTCAGCACTCCTGTAGGATGAAGGGATATCTGAGCTGCCACAGGCAACTGCACCTGGCTAGGAATGGCAAGCCACACCATCTCACCCAAGATGTCCTTTAGCACCCTGTTGGTGTCTCCTCCTGAGAGTGCTACTGGCAAGCCACACACACCCTCCTCACCTTGTAAAGCTTTAAGCAATTACATCAGCTATGGGAGAAGCCGTAGCTACACACAGCGCGGCTATGAGGTGCCCATTCCCTTCTCCTGTTCTCCCCACACAACTGGTATCACAATACATCCCAAGGCCTCCTGCACAAGGAAAGGATCCCCTCCCCTCCCGTCCTCCTCTCCCTCTCCCCCCTCCCCCTTTCCCTTCACTCAAAAATAATGGTGGAATGAGCTATAGACACACAGTCTTTGGAGGATGTGGAGTACACCTAGGAACAGACAGCCTCAGGAGAGAACACGGGTTGGGTATCCCCTTGCATGTAAGTACAAGAAACTCTGTCTCAGACTCAGACACCATAATGTCCTGAGCAGGAGCCACAGCAGGGCAGAGCTTGTGTCTCTGTGGCGTGTCACCAGATCCAGCAGGTAAAGTCTAGGAGGCTAAGCAGTCAACAGGCGTATGACACGCAGAACAGAGCAAGAAGGTCCTATGGGACACCGCTGCTAAAGATCACTTGCTGTGTGTCTGAAATCCAAACATCCCTAGGCGTCTATCTACGCCAACTGCCAGTCCCATACCACCGTCCCACTGGACTCAATCAATACCACTTTCCCAAGTCCTTTGGCCACAGGTGTCTGTATTACACACATCCAACTAAAGCCGCCCTTCCCAGCAATGCCAGAGCCAAGCGACGTGCCACCAACGAGACCCATTCCAAAAAGAGAAAGAAAAAAAATGGCGGCTCCAGGCTCCACTCCCATTAAACCTACCACCGTGCCATCAGCAAATTAAAATCAATTGAAATCTATTTCCGGGATAAAGCCTCTCCCCCGGCTGTGCTCATCTGTGGCACTAACAGCTCCCAGCCATGAAACAGGTGCTTGTAAATTAATTAGCCTACTGAAACACACCTTAAAATGAATTTCCCAGAACTCCCTGGCAGGGAGCCATCCTGGCCCCACGAGCTGATCAGCGTCTGTAAATATTGAGATTTGATAAAGTGCGGCTGCTCTGGCAGCAGATGGCTGGGGACGGTCGGCTGACACTGCCACACTGGCGTGTGCGTGAAGGCTCTACTTGGGTCTCCTCTGGGAGCTCCTGGAGGACCCCATCCCTCCGTAGCTATTTGCCTCCTAATTGAAAATCCTTATTCCCAGATGGAGCCGTGCGTGCTTCTGCGGGCACCTCACTCGGCGCTGCTTGACTGTTGATACATGGGTAATTGCTTTCCGTAATGCAGGTTAAATGTGACATTTAGTGCTTAATAAAAATTATCAAGGCCAGAGCCGTTTATCATTCTTACACTTTGGGCTGTCACTTCTAAAGGGATCCCTCCATTCATCTGAATGCTTGAGGAGACTGGTGTTGCCGTGTAGGGCTGCTGCAGGGACTGAAAGACGGTCTCTGAGTTTTGCTCTTTAAAAAAAAATAAAAAATACATAGTGTGTATTTGTGGCTTGAGGGTGGGGGACACAGTGCAGGTGTGAAAGTCAGGTGACAGCTTAAAGGGAAGATACTTAGTGTCAACCTCTGGCCTCCCCGCTCGTGCACGTAAGCTTGCATGCACCTGTACACGCGTGTGCACACATTTGTTTTCTTAAAAATATTTCAAATAAATCTGCTGTGCACAGTGGCTCTCCTCCATGTTTAGTGCACAGCTGAGGGATACGTAACTGGCTGCTGGACGCACGAGAGCTCAGGCAGGTGGGCATGGTGCCTGGCCCCTCCCCTGGGCAGAATGGGGATGGCAGTCATTCCTTCTAGAGGGAGAGAGGCTGTATGTGGCATCTCTGTATGTCTACTGTGCATGTGTTAGCTTGCGGGCCCGTATCCATGGGCATCAGGAGCGGAGGGCCACAGATAATTGCTTTCTGCCAAAATGGAACCACAAGCAACCTGGAGAGAAGCCACTGTCTGGAGTATGACCCCAAGAGGCCAGATCCAGGGCTCACACCAGTGTCCCATAGACTTCCCAGAAGCCAGGGGCAGGAACCACAGAGGCTGCAGAGTCTTCTGTGTGGTGTCGACGCTGGAGTTGAACAGCAGTGCTGTGTGGTTTAAATGAATGTCCTCGTGGTCTCCGGCGTTTGAATACACAGTCTCCAGTTGGAGGCAGTGTCTGGAGAGGCCTAGGAAGTGTGTCCTTGCTGGAGGAAGGGCATCATTGGCAGTGGATTTGAGAGTTAGAAGATTCTCTCCAGTTTGCTTTCTGCTTGGTGCTCGAGGTTCGACGTGTGAGCTTTCTGCTCCTGTTGCCAAGGTCTGTTCGACCACCACAGATTCTAACGCTCTGGAACTGTTAGCCCAAATAAACTTTATTCTGTGAGTTGTTTTAGTAATGGCGTCGTATCGTAACAACAGAGAAGTCTATACTACGTGTGCTGACACACCCATCCCAGGGCACCATGAGTTTCCTATCACCCTCCTTCAACCCCTCTCCAAGGACCCCACAGCTTTTAGGTCAAGTAAACCTGATTTGGCCTGCATGTGTCTTCTAGAGCTAAGATTCGTGAAAAGAAGTCAGGACAAAGCGGAGACTCACATCTGGGCCACACTGGCTTGGCACAGACAACCATGAAAGGTACCTTTTGGTTTCTCAGCGCACATCTTTTCCGCTGGCATATATAGGAAAAAAAGAAACATAAGCTTGATTTAAAAATCTAGAGAGATCTGGAAAATACAAAATAAAATCCCACTACCCCCGCACAAGTTGGATGCACTTTCTGCCCCTCCCCAATGTCTGCCTGTGTATGTTAGTCTGTGTGTGTGTGCACACACAGGCGTGTGCGAATTCATGATATCTGGAGGAGAAAGGAGGGGGAGAGAGAACCAGGGATGACTAGATTACTCCATGAGTCATAGACCCTTACCAGCTCTGCTGCTTCCTCTGTGAATGCTGGCTACACACGTTTTCACACCTCAGTGTGGCCCTTCCTGACTTCCAGCTACTGAACACTGTAGCCCTCGATGACTTTCTCCTGATTTGCATGGCTTGGGGATTTTCAGGGTTTTTTTTTTTTTTAATCTATTTACCTTTTTTTTTTTTTTTCGTTTATGCTGGGGGTGTAACCTCGTGATCTTGTACTTCCAGAGAGTTCCAGAGAGTGGAGTTTCTTACACAAACACTCATCAGCTAAGCCTCAGCCTCAGCTCTAAACCCCAGGCTTTAAAATGAACATTGAAGTTCGTTCTGTTTGGTACTTTTTAAAAGGAAGTCTCTTTACCCCCACAGTCATTAAGAAAAATCCACCTCAGTTTTTCTCTTCCTGTAGGGCCACATTACTGTACAGTTAAAACTTTTAGTACACTGTAACTAGAATTTATAAACAAACTGTGGAATTAGGTAATGGCTTCCATCCAGCTCCCACGTCATTGGGCATTCAGTGCTGAACTGTCCTTGCCCTCTCAGAAAAGCTACACATCTGCCATTTGTGACAGCTTGTTGTGTGACAATTATTTTCCCAAACAAAACATTCCATCTTGGAGGAAAACTCTTTAAGACGTAAGGGGGGTGCATGAAATATTCGATCGTGCTGGGAAGTTCATTAGAATCAGGGAGCAAACAACTCAGTAGCTTCAGGAAGTCCCTGAAACTAACATTTCTCCCTCCTCAAACATATATAAACTGGAAGAACTACTTTCAGGTATGTGGTGCTCAGGAAGAGACTCAGACTAGCCAACCTGCCCAATCAGAGACTAGCCAAAGAGCTGGCTGCCTGGAATGAGGCTCCAGCCCACTGAGCTGCCTTAAAGAGATGCTTTCCAATCGGGCAGGCTGCCTATAGGCTGTGCAGTGAGCTCCAAGCTCCCAGCTTTGTGAATGTCACCCATATTGGGGTGGGCTTTGGTGACGCAGCTGTCTTTGAGTCATTTCTGTGAGTAACGCCTCACCCACACTCTTACAGGTAACCCCACTAAGACTCTTTGGCTCACCAAATTGGACTTTGGTATTATCCTTACTTTGGTCTGTCATTAGCCCCGATATGGGTTGAAATTTGTTCATGTCTCCCCTGGAATACTCAACAGAGCTGTATCACTTGTTTGGGTCTCCTGATGAAGAAGTTTGCTATGATTTTTTTTATACATTCCTTCATATTTTTGCTACTGGTTCGTAACAGAGTTTTGCAACTTTATCACGTCCCCAGGACTGATAAAGGAATGGCATCACTGTTACAGGAATGGCATGAGCCTTCTGAAAATGGCCACAGGATGTGGGCACCATCGTGGTGCTGTGTTCTTTCCACTGAGCAAGCTTGTATCCCCGTTCTTGTGATTTTCTTGTGCCACAGCAGTCTTAGGTCAAGTCTCTGGTCAAGTCCCACGTGATTCCCATCAAGTCAACACCTAGAAGACTGCTTCAGCTGCTGTTATAGAAACATGCTCCCCCGCCTCTGTGGCACAGACCAGATGCTACCGCCCTTGAACATTTCCTTTGTGACCAGCCAGTCCAGCCTAGCATATTGCTCTGATCACACTTCATGTGACTGTGGGGTTCTCTTAATCCAATAACAATTTTCCCAATCCAAAAGGCATTTACTCCTTTCCTTTCTTGGTCCCACACCAATGGCTGGGTCACAATTAGATAGCAGGGTAGTGGAAAGAGTCCTGTGTGGTACACTCTCAAGGAAGACCCATGTGCCTTCCACCACAATGGTGTTGGCTATGTTCACAGCAGCACTGGCTGAGGTTTGAAATACGTCATTTTTTTTCATGGTGGTAGATTATCAAGTCCATGAGTACCAAGAGGTTCTGTCTCTCTCCCTAAATAATAAATGGCTGCAGAATGGCTCACTTGCTCTTCCAGGCCCAGGGCTAAGAGTTTAAACTTGAATAATGAGTCTACAATGTCACTTTCACTAGCCAACTGTACTGGCTGGTTCTGTGTGTCAACTTGACACAAGCTGGAATTATCACAGAGAATGGATACTACCTTGAGGAAATGCCTCCATGAGTAAGGCGCCAACTATAAGGCATTTTCTCAACTAGTGATCAAGGGGGGAGAGCCCAGCCCATGGTGGGTGGTGCCATCCCTGGTCTGGTGGTCGTGGGTTCTATAAGAAAGCAAGCTGAGCAAGCCAGGGGAAGCAAGCCAGTAAGTAACATCCTCCATGGCCTCTGCATCAGCTCCTGCTTCCTGACCTGCTTGAGTTCCAGTCCTGACTTCCTTTGGTGATGAACAGCAATGTGGAAGTGTAAGCTGAATAAACCCTTTCTTCCCCAACTTGCTTCTTGGTCATGATGTTTGTGCAGGAGTAGAAACCCTGACTAAGACACCAACCATCATGCTCAGAGAAGCACAGTGGCCTGAGGTCACCAGACTCAGTGTGGAGCAAGTTAAGTCCAGGCCAGCAATCTCCAACTTCCTGCTTCAGTTCTATGCCTTCTCTGCCTCTCATGCTTTTTTTTTTTTATTTATTTATTTTTTTTTATTAACTTGAGTATTTCTTATATACATTTCAAGTGTTATTCCCTTTCCCGGTTTCCGGGCAAAATCCCCCTCCCCCTCCCCTTCCTTATGGGTGTTCCCCTCCCAACCCTCCCCCCATTGCCGCCCTCCCCCCATAGTCTAGTTCACTGGGGGTTCAGTCTTAGCAGGACCCAGGGCTTCCCCTTCCACTGGTGCTCTTACTAGGATATTCATTGCTACCTATGGGGTCAGAGTCCAGGGTCAGTCCATATATAGTCTTTAGGTAGTGGCTTAGTCCCTGGAAGCTCTGGTTGCTTGACATTGTTGTACTTTTGGGGTCTCGAGCCCCTTCAAGCTCTTCCAGTTCTTTCTCTGATTCCTTCAACGGGGGACCTATTCTCAGCTCAGTGGTTTGCTGCTGGCATTCGCCTCTGTATTTGCTGTATTCTGGCTGTGTCTCTCAGGAGCGATCTACATCCGGCTCCTGTCGGTCTGCACTTCTTTGCTTCATCCATCTTGTCCAATTGGGTGGCTGTATATGTATGGGCCACCTGTGGGGCAGGCTCTGAATGGGTGTTCCTTCAGTCTCTGTTTTAATCTTTGCCTCTCCCTTCCCTGCCAAGGGTATTCTTTTTCCTCATTTAAAGAAGGAGTGAAGCATTCACATTTTGATCATCCGTCTTGAGTTTCGTTTGTTCTAGGGATCTAGGGTAATTCAAGCATTTGGGCTAATAGCCACTTATCAATGAGTGCATACCATGTATGTCTTTCTGTGATTGGGTTAGCTCACTCAGGATGATATTTTCCAGTTCCAACCATTTGCCTAAGAATTTCATAGACTCGTTGTTTTTGATAGCTGAGTAATATTCCATTGTGTAGATGTACCACATTTTCTGTATCCATTCCTCTGTTGAAGGGCATCTGGGTTCTTTCCAGCTTCTGGCTATTATAAATAAGGCTGCGATGAACATAGTGGAGCACGTGTCTCTTTTATATGTTGAGGCATCTTTTGGGTATATGCCCAAGAGAGGTATAGCTGGATCCTCAGGCAGTTCAATGTCCAATTTTCTGAGGAACCTCCAGACTGATTTCCAGAATGGTTGTACCAGTCTGCAATCCCACCAACAATGGAGGAGTGTTCCTCTTTCTCCACATCCTCGCCAGCATCTGCTGTCACCTGAGTTTTTGATCTTAGCCATTCTCACTGGTGTGAGGTGAAATCTCAGGGTTGTTTTGATTTGCATTTCCCTTATGACTAAAGATGTTGAACATTTCTTTAGGTGTTTCTCAGCCATTCGGCATTCCTCAGCTGTGAATTCTTTGTTTAGCTCTGAACCCCATTTTTTAATAGGGTTATTTGTTTCCCTGCGGTCTAACTTCTTGAGTTCTTTGTATATTTTGGATATAAGGCCTCTATCTGTTGTAGGATTGGTAAAGATCTTTTCCCAATCTGTTGGTTGCCGTTTTGTCCTAACCACCGTGTCCTTTGCCTTACAGAAGCTTTGCAGTTTTATGAGATCCCATTTGTCGATTCTTGATCTTAGAGCATAAGCCATTGGTGTTTTGTTCAGGAAATTTTTTCCAGTGCCCATGTGTTCCAGATGCTTCCCTAGTTTTTCTTCTATTAGTTTGAGTGTGTCTGGTTTGATGTGGAGGTCCTTGATCCACTTGGACTTAAGCTTTGTACAGGGTGATAAGGATGGATCGATCTGCATTCTTCTACATGTTGCCCTCCAGTTGAACCAGCACCATTTGCTGAAAATGCTATCTTTTTTCCATTGGATGGTTTTGGCTCCTTTGTCAAAAATCAAGTGACCATAGGTGTGTGGGTTCATTTCTGGGTCTTCAATTCTATTCCATTGGTCTATCTGTCTGTCTCTGTACCAATACCATGCAGTTTTTATCACTATTGCTCTGTAATACTGCTTGAGTTCAGGGATAGTGATTCCCCCTGAAGTCCTTTTATTGTTGAGGATAGCTTTAGCTATCCTGGGTTTTTTGTTATTCCAGATGAATTTGCAAATTGTTCTGTCTAACTCTTTGAAGAATTGGATTGGTATTTTGATGGGGATTGCATTGAATCTGTAGATTGCTTTTGGTAAAATGGCCATTTTTACCATATTAATCCTGCCAATCCATGAGCATGGGAGATCTTTCCATCTTCTGAGGTCTTCTTCAATTTCTTTCCTCAGTGTCTTGAAGTTCTTATTGTACAGATCTTTTACTTGCTTGGTTAAAGTCACACCGAGGTACTTTATATTATTTGGGTCTATTATGAAGGGTGTCGTTTCCCTAATTTCTTTCTCGGCTTGTTTCTCTTTTGTATAGAGGAAGGCAACTGATTTATTTGAGTTAATTTTATACCCAGCCACTTTGCTGAAGTTGTTTATCAGCTTTAGTAGTTCTCTGGTGGAACTTTTGGGATCACTTAAATATACTATCATGTCATCTGCAAATAGTGATATTTTGACTTCTTCTTTTCCGATCTGTATCCCCTTGATCTCCTTTTGTTGTCTGATTGCTCTGGCTAGAACTTCAAGAACTATATTGAATAAGTAGGGAGAGAGTGGGCAGCCTTGTCTAGTCCCTGATTTTAGTGGGATTGCTTCGAGTTTCTCTCCATTTAGTTTAATGTTAGCAACTGGTTTGCTGTATATGGCTTTTACTATGTTTAGGTATGGGCCTTGAATTCCTATTCTTTCCAGGACTTTTATCATGAAGGGGTGTTGAATTTTGTCAAATGCTTTCTCAGCATCTAATGAAATGATCATGTGGTTTTGTTCTTTCAGTTTGTTTATATGATGGATCACGTTGATGGTTTTCCGTATATTAAACCATCCCTGCATGCCTGGGATGAAGCCTACTTGATCATGGTGGATGATCGTTTTGATGTGCTCTTGAATTCGGTTTGCCAGAATTTTATTGAGTATTTTTGCGTCGATATTCATAAGGGAAATTGGTCTGAAGTTCTCTTTCTTTGTTGTGTCTTTGTGTGGTTTAGGTATAAGAGTAATTATGGCTTCGTAGAAGGAATTCGGTAGTGCTCCATCTGTTTCAATTTTGTGGAATAGTTTGGATAATATTGGTATGAGGTCTTCTATGAAGGTTTGATAGAATTCTGCACTAAACCCGTCTGGACCTGGGCTCTTTTTGGTTGGAAGACCTTTAATGACTGCTTCTATTTCCTTAGGAGTTATGGGGTTGTTTAACTGGTTTATCTGTTCCTGATTTAACTTCGATACCTGGTATCTGTCTAGGAAATTGTCCATTTCCTGAAGATTTTCAAATTTTGTTGAATATAGGTTTTTATAGTAAGATCTGATGATTTTTTGAATTTCCTCTGAATCTGTAGTTATGTCTCCCTTTTCATTTCTAATTTTGTTAATTTGGACGCACTCTCTGTGTCCTCTCGTTAGTCTGGCTAAGGGTTTATCTATCTTGTTGATTTTCTCAAAGAACCAACTTTTGGTTCTGTTGATTCTTTCTATGGTCCTTTTTGTTTCTACTTGGTTGATTTCAGCTCTGAGTTTGATTATTTCCTGCCTTCTACTCCTCCTGGGTGTATTTGCTTCTTTTTGTTCTAGAGCTTTTAGGTGTGCTGTCAAGCTGCTGACATATGCTCTTTCCTGTTTCTTTCTGCAGGCACTCAGCGCTATGAGTTTTCCTCTTAGCACAGCTTTCATTGTGTCCCATAAGTTTGGGTATGTTGTATCTTCATTTTCATTAAATTCTAAAAAGTTTTTAATTTCTTTCTTTATTTCTTCCTTGACCAGGTTATCATTGAGTAGAGCATTGTTCAATTTCCACGTATATGTGGGCATTCTTCCCTTATTGTTATTGAAGACCAGTTTTAGGCCGTGGTGGTCCGATAGCATGCATGGGATTATCTCTATCTTTCTGTACCTGTTGAGGCCCGTTTTTTGACCAATTATATGGTCAATTTTGGAGAAAGTACCATGAGGAGCTGAGAAGAAGGTATATCCTTTTGCTTTAGGATAGAATGTTCTATAAATATCCGTTAAGTCCATTTGGCTCATGACTTCTCTTAGTCTGTCGACATCACTGTTTAATTTCTGTTTCCATGATCTGTCCATTGATGAGAGTGGGGTGTTGAAGTCTCCCACTATTATTGTGTGAGGTGCAATGTGTGTTTTGAGCTTTAGTAAGGTTTCTTTTACGTATGTAGGTGCCCTTGTATTTGGGGCATAGATATTTAGGATTGAGAGTTCATCTTGGTGGATTTTTCCTTTGATGAATATGAAGTGTCCTTCCTTATCTTTTTTGATGACTTTTAGTTGGAAATTGATTTTATTTGATATTAGAATGGCTACTCCAGCTTGCTTCTTCTGACCATTTGCTTGGAAAGTTGTTTTCCAGCCTTTCACTCTGAGGTAGTGTCTGTCTTTGTCTCTGAGGTGTGTTTCCTGTAGGCAGCAGAATGCAGGGTCCTCATTGCGTATCCAGTTTGTTAATCTATGTCTTTTTATTGGGGAGTTGAGGCCATTGATATTGAGAGATATTAAGGAATAGTGATTATTGCTTCCCTTTATATTCATATTTGGATGTGAGGTTATGTTTGTGTGCTTTCATTCTCTTTGTTTTGTTGCCAAGATGATTAGTTTCTTGCTTCTTCTAGGGTATAGCTTGCCTCCTTATGTTGGGCTTTACCATTTATTATCCTTTGTAGTGCTGGATTTGTAGGAAGATATTGTGTAAATTTGGTTTTGTCATGGAATATCTTGGTTTCTCCATCAATGTTAATTGAGAGTTTTGCTGGATACAGTAACCTGGGCTGGCATTTGTGTTCTCTTAGGGTCTGTATGACATCAGTCCAGGATCTTCTGGCCTTCATAGTTTCTGGCGAGAAGTCTGGTGTGATTCTGATAGGTCTCCCTTTATATGTTACTTGACCTTTTTCCCTTACTGCTTTTAATATTCTTTCTTTATTTTGTGCGTTTGGTGTTTTGACAATTATGTGACGGGAGGTGTTTCTTTTCTGGTCCAATCTATTTGGAGTTCTGTAGGCTTCTTGTATGTCTATGGGTATCTCTTTTTTTAGGTTAGGGAAGTTTTCTTCTATGATTTTGTTGAAGATATTTACTGGTCCTTTGAGCTGGGAGTCTTCACTCTCTTCTATACCTATTATCCTTAGGTTTGATCTTCTCATTGAGTCCTGGATTTCCTGTATGTTTTGGACCAGTAGCTTTTTCCGCTTTACATTATCTTTGACAGTTGAGTCAATGATTTCTATGGAATCTTCTGCTCCTGAGATTCTCTCTTCCATCTCTTGAATTCTGTTGGTGAGGCTTGTATCTACAGCTCCTTGTCTCTTCTTTTGGTTTTCTATATCCAGGGTTGTTTCCATGTGTTCTTTCTTGATTGCTTCTATTTCCATTTTTAATTCCTTCAACTGTTTGATTGTGTTTTCCTGGAATTCTTTCAGGGATTTTTGCGATTCCTCTCTGTAGGCTTTTACTTGTTTATTAATGTTTTCCTGTGCTTCCCTAAGTGTGTTCATGTCTTTCTTGAAGTCCTACAGCATCATGATCAAATATGATTTTGTAACTAGATCTTGCTTTTCTGGTGTGTTTGGATATTCCATGTTTGTTTTGGTGGGAGAATTGGGCTCCGATGATGGCATGTAGTCTTGGTTTCTGTTGCTTGGGTTCCTGCGCTTGCCTCTCGCCATCAGATTATCTCTAGTGTTACTTTGTTCTGCTATTTCTGACAGTGGCTAGACTGTCCTATAAGCCTGTGTGACAGGAGTGCTGTAGACCTGTTTTCCTCTCTTTCAGTCAGTTATGGGGACAGAGTGTTCTGCTTTCTGGCGTGTAGTTTTTCCTCTCTACAGGTCTTCAGCTGTTCCTGTGGGCCTGTGTCTTGAGTTCACCAGGCAGCTTTCTTGCAGCAGAAAATTTGGTCTTACCTGTGGTGCCGAGGCTCAGGTTCGCTCGTGGGGTGCTGCCCACGGGCTCTCTGCAGCGGCAGCAACCAGGAAGACCTGTGCCGCCCCTTCCGGGAACTTCAGTGCACCAGGGTTCCAGATGGTCTTTGGCTTTTTCCTCTGGCGTCCGAGATGAGTGTGCAGGGAGCAGTCTCTTCTGGTTTCCCAGGCCTGTCTGCCTCTCTGAAGGTTTAGCTCTCCCTCCCACGGGATTTGGGTGCAGAGAACTGTTTATCCGGTCTGTTTCCTTCAGGGTCCGGCGGTGTCTCTGGCAGGGGTCCTGCCGCTCCCCCACGGGAGCCCAGAGGCCTTATACAGTTTCCTCTTGGGCCAGGGATGTGGGCAGGGGTGAGCAGAGTTGGTGGTCTCTTCCGCTCTGCAGCCTCAGGAGTGCCCACCTGACCAGGCGGTTGGGTCTCTCTCTCACCGGGTCTGGGAGCAGAGAGCTGCTGCGGGCCGGGATCCGCGGGTGTGGGACTTCCGGTAAACACAGAACGTGCCCGGTCCTAGAGAAATTCTGCTTTCCTGTGTCCCAAGCTCACCAGGCAGCTTTCTTGCAGCAGAAAATTTGGTCTTACCTGTGGTCCCGAGGCTCAGGTTCGCTCGTGGGGTGCTCCCCACGGGCTCTCTGCAGCGGCAGCAACCAGGAAGGCTTTTTTTTTAATAATAAACTTTTACCCTAATCTGTCATTTGATCACTTACTTGCTTGGTCGCCATGCCTTCCCATTTCTTCACCGCCTTGCCTACTTTCCTCTTTCTGTGAAAGACACAATGACCAAGCCAATTACCAAATGAAAGCATTTAATTTGGCTCATTGGCATAAGAGGGTTAGACATCGTGATGGCTGAGTGAAGACACAGCAGAAGACTCATCTCTTGGTCTATAACCACAAAGAAGAATGAGAACACTTGCTCAAAACCCGGTCCTAGTGACACATCTCCTCCAACAAGACCACACCTCCTAATCCTTACCAAACAGTTCTCCATCTTACTTGTCAACTTGACCACATCTAGAATCAACTAAAGCCCAAGAAGCTGGGCACACCTTTTTCTTTTTCTTTTTCTTTCTTTTTTTTTTTTTTTTTGGTTCTTTTTTTCGGAGCTGGGGACCGAACCCAGGGCCTTGCGCTTCCTAGGCAAGCGCTCTACCACTGAGCTAAATCCCCAACCCCGGGCACACCTTTTTCTTGATTGGCTCATTGAAGTGAGAAGACCCACCACAAATCTGGGCCATGCCTTCTGGTGGGCAGCCTACCTAATGGAACCCAGAAGAAGTGAGCTTCGCTCTGTGCCTACTGGGCCTCAGTCCTGCTGAGTGCTTCACCGGGAGTCTCCATCTTCTCGAATAGTAGACTCCCCTTAGTATGTGCTGTGGTGACCTGTCCGTTTCCACTCAGACCTCGCCCCACCTCCCTGAAGAAACGGCAACATCCAGCAAGCTCCCTCCATCCACGGTTTGCTTAGAGTTGAGCTTGGGTCCCAGTAGACACTGTTACATAGCAAAGTCTTGACTTCCAGCTGAGGTCCTGAAGAGGCAGGGCAGATGAGAGCCTTGGGATGTCATTTGTGTGTACAATGCTATGGCTGCTGGGAGAAGTTTCTTCCCATCTGTGTATATGCATCAGGGTCCCCTTGCTCTGTTGGGGTTTATATCACTGGGATGTGCAAGATTATAAAAGAGAGTTTGCGACCCTGATAGGAGATCTGAATTCCTTTCCCTGAAAGGAACCCTTGAGTCCCCCCAGAAAGAGCTCTTTAGTGCCCTCCCCTGCAAATGAGGAGGCCACACCCCTTTTGTCCAGGTAGTTCAAGGAATGCAGCATCCTGTTCCTGCTGTGCTAAGGGCTGCCATCATTTTTGGAGTGGAGACCTCTCTGGGATCTGAAAAGGGACCCGGATTCTACAGAACCATCGTTTCTCCCATTCTAGTGACCACAGGTCTCTTAGAGAATTTAATAAACACTGCATCGTCCCAGACCTCCAAATAAAAAGTCTGGAAAGCCCTGGCTCAGTTTTCTGTGCTGCCTTCAGGATGTCTGGAGATTCTGTTCCACTTAGAGGAGTCCCTGCGTGGAAAATGACACCGGCAGGAGACTCCCACAGTAGATGTGGGACGGCTCCATGTTCTGCTCTGTAACCTCCAAGTGACCTTCAACGGGAATGCCCCACCACTCAGATATGCAAGGGCTCCCGCTCCTATAGAAACAATACTGTCTCCCTGTCCTGTGCCTGACGTGGCGTCCCACTCAGAATGGGGACATGATGATGGACTTATGCCTGTAGTTGCCGTACACAGGACCAACATTGGCAGCAAAACAAAACAAACCAAAAATAAAAACAACAAAAAAAAGAAAACCCTCTGTCTGAACCACCGCAAACAGCCCCGAGTTTACGATGCTTTCTAAAGACTTCCTTTTTACTTGTCTCAGATTTAATGTCTGCATTTTGCCTAAATTATCAAGCAAACGCAGTAAGAGACTGCTTGCGGGATACTCTCTTTTCAACAACCTCTTTCTCCTCTCGCCACCCTCTCTTTTTTTTTTCTTTTTTTTTCTGCAAGAATACTGCATATCAGCAACTCCTCTGGGGAAAATAACCTGAGAAGCTGGGTGGTAGATGCTGAATGACTTAATGGATAATAAAATGGTTCGTGCGTTT
Organism: Rattus norvegicus; assembly: GCF_021556685.1. Lineage (NCBI taxonomy): Eukaryota > Metazoa > Chordata > Mammalia > Rodentia > Muridae > Rattus > Rattus norvegicus. The sequence continues at coordinate 85,608,627 of NC_141549.1, forward strand.
CTGAGGCTGCTATTTAAAGACCAACTTGACACTCTGTGTAAAATGAACACCAGTTTTTATGTAATCATGGGACCTTACCCAGATTTCCTGCCAAATTCGCTATTTCAGGAGGGTGTGCTTTTCCAAGCGAGTTAGATGCCACTTTTGAGACCAATTCTGAAGGCTCAAGAGGACAGCTGATCTCCTGAACTACTCCCAAACTGTGGGTTAAGGAACAGAGGATATCTTCAAACCCCCAAAGCAAGAAGACATCTGAGATGATAACACTGTGAAAGATGGCCCCCGTGTCCTTGTGTGTACTGTCACTAAGAGGGAGCCTCACACTGGAGGTGTGTGGGCTCTGTTTGTTCCCCAGCAGGATCCTAGGTGGACCTGAGCTCTCCTGTTCCACTCCCTCCTCAATGCAGCTACCATCAAGTCCCCTGTGACAGCAGCTGTGTGTGTCTCTAATTTACCACCAATCCCTAGCCAGGCCTTAAACCTGAATCCACCAATAGTCAAAGCATCTTAAGCTCTTCAAGTGCACTGTTCCTAGTCTTGGGCACAGCAGGGGGAGCTGTGATGGGTCACATTGACCATCACCCTGGCAAGCTCTAGAATCATCTAGGAGGAACATTGCTTGGAAACTCTGTGATTGATTTTCTAGAGCAGGTTAGCAGAAGAGGTGTTGCGCAACATGTTTCTCCCAGGGGCAACATTTTTCCGAACTGAAACATTTGCCCCGTGAAGGAAGGGGAGGTGCATGAGTCTCGGGTAACTAAGGAAACAGAAAGTAAACAAAAGGCTATTTATCCATGAGGAATAGAAGCTAGGAAGATTTTTGATGGCCCCTACCAACAGAATAAAGCTACTTAACAGCTGCTGTGGAGACTTCCCTGGAGGTGCCGCCTGTGGAAGGAATCACAGGTATCTAGTGGAAGGTCAGGGCAAGAACAATGTGTGTGCCTACACAAATATGGGCTACATGCTTGAGTGCACATGTGTGTACATGCTTTTCTTAAACCACCTAGGTAAGACTGCACACACATCACCAATCCTTTATAGATACCTATTCTCTCTCTTTTAATTGTTATTCCAGGACGTTTCCATGTAGGCATATAATATACACTAACCACAAGCCCCAAGTCCCTGTCTGTGCACACCGCTATGCGCACTTTGGTGGCTTACTCTGTGTGTGCTTCTACAGATACTCCTGTGCACATTTAGACCTCTCATTCCACGCACCCTTCCTAAGCACAAGGACAGCCTTAAACATGTCCGCGTCCTTGATGAAGCTTCCATACTGAGGCACTCTATATGCACTCTTAAATATACTAGCCGTGAGTAAGTTAAGCAGAGGCACACAAAGGTATCGTTATGTGGAAGAGTGGGCAGAGGGAAACCCAGAGCGAGCATGTGTTATGACTTGTCCAACCAGCCATATCCCCTCACTCAGTACCCTGGCACCTCTGGATTTTCCTCATCAAAGGATCAGGCTGAAGTGGTCAGTGTGGAGGATGTCTAACATGTGGCCATGCTCACTGGTCTCTATACAGTTCCGTAAGGGACACTTGTGCTCTAATAACTACAGAGCCTATTACACTGATTCGCACTGCAGAGGGTTAATTTGTTAGTGATATCTACCCCCGGATGTCCAGTGCTCTGCAGTGAACACTCTGGGCCCTGTATGAGTCAACCCCATGCACGTCACTGCCCTCCTGTCCCTTGCTCCAGGGAGTGACACTTGGCCCATGATTTAGATGCCGCTGAGTCACACACTTCGAATCTTTAGAAATCCAACAGCCTCCCAGACCCCAGAAGTAGCTCAGGGAACTGTGGAAAGCCTTGACCTCTGTCCGCAAAGTCAAGCATCTCTCCCAACCCCACCCTCCCCTCTGCCAGGATCCAGTTTGTCACCTGTGGGTTCTGGGTGGAAAACACCACCGAGGCCAGGTTACCCATCCATGCCCACAGCCTCAGGTAGGGTCGCTCACCCTGACCTTGTCCCATAGCAGCAGGTTACCCTTCAGGAGACAGTGATGCTGAGTGTGGGCTTTAATCTCAGCGTGCTGCTCCCTGGTATCTCAGGACATCCTTATCCACAGGTTGTCTAATCTCACCTGAGACACCCGTCTCTCTGACCCATTCCCTGATGCTCAGTACCACCCACTGTCACCCAGGCTAAGCATGCCCTACTCCAGGCTTTGGCCCAAGCTGACTCCTTGGTGGTCCTGTCACACACCTACACCAGCCCCTCTTTTCTGCCTGCAAAGCCTAGCTGGTCTTTAGAAGTGCAGGAGCCATCCTGAGTAAGTGCGCCCAACTTCATCAAGCTATCTATCCATCTATCCATCTATCTATCCAACCATCTGCCTGTCCGTCTATTCATCCATCCATCTATCTATCATTTGTCTATCTATCTATCATCCATCTGCCTATCCATCCATCCATCCATTCATCCATCCATCATTTATCTATCCATCCATCTATCATCTATCTATCCAATCTATCTATCTATCCATCTGCCCATCCATCCATCCATCATCCATCAATCTATCATCTATCTATCATCTGCCTATCTATCTATCTATCTATCTACCTACCTACCTATCTTTTCTCTGTGTGTTTGCCACCCTGGCATAAACAAAACTCTAGAGGAAGAATGAAGAACTTTACCCTGTGTACCACATGTACTCCTAGGATTTTAGGAAAGCCTTCAGGGACCATGGCTGCCAAGAAGAAGCCCAGAGTCCCAACACTCAGTGAGGACACTTGAAATGTGCACCTTGGGCACCATGCCCCTGCCTTAAGCCTCCGGGGTCCTTTCTTCAGCCACTCCATCCTGTCCTTGGATGCTCATGTGCCTGGCTGAGGGACAATTCCGTTTCCACATGGAAGTGAACTGAAGGGCCCTGCTGGGGGCTGTCTGCAAATCTCATTCCATTACTGTTTTGTTCTCTCTCTCTCTCTCTCTCTCTCTCTCTCCCTCTCTCTCCTCCCCCCTCCATCTCTCTCTCCCCATCTCTGCATCTCTGCAGAAGAGTGAAAAGCAGACTCTGAGGGCCTGAAGAGCCCCCTTCACTGCCACTGGAGTTCACAGGACCCAAACACCCACAGTCTCCATGGAGTCCACAGTGATGCGAACTACATACAGACAGAAAGGAAAGCCAGGTGCCAAGAACGGTGCAGACCAGTCCCAGAGGGCAAAGCCTGCTGGGAGGAGGGATTTCACACATGTGTTTTGGTGAGTGGGGGTGAGAATTTGGAAGAGGGGCAGTGAGCGTTGACAATAATCGGTAATTAGCAAGTGTCAAACTGCAGTGGCTGTGTACAATGAGCACGTGTCCTCCTCAGACTCCAAGGTTGTGAAATTTGGTGATTGAAGGATCTTGAGTCAGGATCTATGGCAGGAACAACCAACCTGCTTATTAGCTCCATAGATTTCAACCCTGTCAGGCCCCCACCATCTTTTTAAAAATGAAATACACCTGAAAAAGGTCCCGGTATTTTGCTTGGGATCACAATTGAATCTGTAGATTGCTTTTAGTACAATGGCTACTTTCCCAGTATTGATTCTTCCAATCAATGATCGTGGGAGGTCTTCCGTTCTTCTAGGGTCTTCTCAATGGCTTTCCTCAGTGCCCAGACGTTTTCCTTGGAGACAGCTTCTCTTTCCTTGACTAGGTTTTATTACCAGATGTTTGTTTGTTTGTTGTTTGTTTGTTTGTGACATTGTTACTGTTGGGGGGGGGTAGTGTTGCTGTTTGGGGAAAAGCGGAAAAACAGCAAAAGCAACCCTGGATAAAATGAATACCACAAGAAGGATACCACACCTGATTTCAAACTATTCTCCAGAGTCCTAGTGACAAGAACAGCATGGCTCTGGCTCAAACATAGGCTCAAAGATTAGTAGAATAGAAAAGAGAACCCAGGTATGACTTCACGCAGCTACCTAATCTTTGACAAAGATTTCAAAAATATGCACTGGAGGAAAGTCAACATCTTCAACAAATGGTGTGGGAAAGCCTGGATTTCAACCCGCAGAAAAATAAAACCAGATGCTTCCCTTTCACAAATTTCAACTCCAGATAGATTAAGAAGCTCAATACAAGACCCACACCTGAAACCTGATGCCCGAGATGACTGAAGGAGAGAGTAGGGCATGCGCCTGAACCCACAGGCACAAGGCAGCCTGACCAGATCACAAGCACTCCAGAAATAAGAGGACAACAGGACCTCACGAAACTAGACCGCTTCTGCAAGAGGCAGCCCACGGGACAGGGCAGAGAGACAGCCCACGGGACAGGGCAGAGAGGCAGCCCACAGGACAGGGCAGAGAGACAGCCCATGGGACAGGGCAGAGAGGCAGCCCACAGGGCAGGGCAGAGAGGCAGCCCACGGGACAGGGCAGAGAAGCAGCACACAGGACAGGGCAGAGAGTCAGCCCACAGGACAGGGCAGAGAGGCAGCCCACAGGACAGGGCAGAGAGGCAGCCCACAGGACAGGGCAGAGAGACAGCCCACAGGACAGGGCAGAGAGGCAGCCCACGGGACAGGGCAGAGAGGCAGCCCACGGGACAGGGCAGAGAGGCAGCCCACGGGACAGGGCAGAGAGGCAGCCCACGGGACAGGGCAGAGACAGCCCACAGGGCAGAGCAGAGAGGCAGCCCACGGGACAGGGTAGAGAGGCAGCCCACAGGACAGGGCAGAGAGGCAGCCCACAGGACAGGGCAGAGACAGCCCACAGGGCAGAGCAGAGAGGCAGCCCACGGGACAGGGCAGAGAGGCAGCCCACAGGGCAGGGCAAAGAGACAGCCCATGGGACAGGGCAGAGAGGCAGCCCACAGGGCAGGGCAGAGAGGCAGCCCACGGGACAGGGCAGAGAGGCAGCCCACGGGACAGGGCAGAGAGGCAGCCCACGGGACAGGGCAGAGAGGCAGCCCACGGGACAGGGCAGAGACAGCCCACAGGGCAGAGCAGAGAGGCAGCCCACGGGACAGGGTAGAGAGGCAGCCCACAGGACAGGGCAGAGAGGCAGCCCACAGGACAGGGCAGAGACAGCCCACAGGGCAGAGCAGAGAGGCAGCCCACGGGACAGGGCAGAGAGGCAGCCCACAGGGCAGGGCAAAGAGACAGCCCATGGGACAGGGCAGAGAGGCAGCCCACAGGGCAGGGCAGAGAGGCAGCCCACGGGACAGGGCAGAGAGGCAGCCCACGGGACAGGGCAGAGAGGCAGCCCACAGGGCAGGGCAGAGAGGCAGCCCACAGGACAGGGCAGAGAGACAGCCCACAGGGCAGGGCAGAGAGACAGCCCACAGGACAGGGCAGAGAGGCAGCCCACAGGACAGGGCAGAGAGGCAGCCCATGGGACAGAAGGAAAGCTACACAACGGACAGAGGACCGGTGTCTAGAACAGCCAACAAACTCAAGAGACTAAACACCAAGAAAAACCAACTCAACAGAACATTCTCAGAAAAAGAAATAGAAATGGCTAGTAAGCACTTGAATAAAAAGTGTGCAAACCCCTCAGCCATCTGTGAAGTGCAGTTGAAAATTATGTTAAGACTCCATTTCCCTACCATCCCCACCCCAGTCAGAATGGCCGCTGTCTAGGATATAGATGCTGGTGTGGACAAGGGGAAAGAGGAATCTTATGCACTGTTCGTGGGACCATAAACTAATGCAGCCACTTTGAAAATCAGCTGGTGGCTTCTTTAAAACACAAGAGACAGAACCATGATATGGCCCAATACAATATGATAGCATGGACCTGAAGGACTGTGTACCTCAGAGACGCCTGCACACCATGTCTAACTGCTGTTCTGCTGTCTGTTTACAATAGCTAGAAAGTAGAATCGGCCTAGATGTCCGATGGATGAGTGGATTGTGAAAATGTGGTAATACACACAAAGGAATATTGCTCGGCTGTTTAAAAAAAACTGAAATTATTAAATTTTCAGGTAAATGGCTAGAACCAGAAATAATCATCTCCGGGTCACCTGGGCCTCAAAAGACAAACGCTGTGTGTTTTCTCTCGAATGAGAGTCCTGGCTTCAAATCAGTTGTTTTGTGTATTTTCCTGGAGTAAATATGAAAGCTAGGACACTAGATACAGGCCATGGGGTGGGTGGGGGTGCTTAGGGATGGAGGAGGGTAGGCCAAGGATGAGATGAAGGTGTGGTGGGTGAAGTCCCAAGGCAGAACGGTGTGAGCATCCACCAGACCAACGCACATGAGGAGACACAGGATCAGGGAACAAAATGAAGTGTGCGTGAAGAAGCTGTTTGGAAACCCGTGAGCTAGTTATCTAGGTAGAGCTCAATAAACAGGGATGCTGGGACACATGTGCTGTGAAAGAACACCGGAGCAGCATTGGAATCTAAAAGTTTAAATGTGCACAGGGATGGGGATGGGAAGAGAAGGGCCAAGGAGAGGGTTAACCAGAACCGAGGATGGATGAAGGCTTAGGGAACCCCCCACTGGTTTATAAACTATTAAAATGTTTTAAGGAGTTTGAGGAAGGTGTTGGGAACAAGAAAGAGCAAACACTAGAAGTTGGGAGGAAAAGGGTAGGTGGGAAGGGTAGGAATAAGAAGGGACGGGTCAGGGTCGAATTGGGTAAAGCGTGATATCCCCACTCTTGACAACAGAGCGTGGCCCTCACCTCACCCAGGTCAGGCTGTCAGACATAATAGCTAACCGTCGTGAACCAGCGGAGACATGCTGACCAACAGGCAAGGCAGACCACATGCAAAGTGAGTTTTCCTGAAGTAGCCTTCCCTCTCCGGATGAACTCTGGAAGCGTCTAACCCGAGATGAAGAAGAAGGTCAGGCAGAGCAGGTGGGGGTAACTCCCTCAGGAAGCTTGACCTCCCAGGGTGGAAGCATCCTCCCAGAGGGCGGCCCCAGGGTCACACCTCCTAAAGGGTCAGGCAAGACCGGTGGCTGGAGGACAAACGCAGGACTCTTTCTGCTGTTGGGTTTTACTATTCAACGTTGGTAGCGGGGTTTTATTTTTCTTTTAAAACTTACTATTTCATTTTTTAAAATTGTTTTATTCATTACATTCCAAATATGTCACCCTTCTTCCTGGTCCCCCCTCCAAGAATTCTTTACCCCATTCCCCCTCCCCTTTGCCTCTGAGAGGGTGCTCCCCAACCCACCCCACCCACCCCACTTACCAATCCAATCCCCCACCTCACTCCCAACCCTCCTTCCCACCAAGGACAGACAATGCACTCCTCTGCTATATATGTGCCAGGGGCCACGGACCAGCCCATGGTTGGTTGGTGGCTCGGTCTGTAGGAGCTCCCAGGGGTCCGGGATAGTTAACACTGTTGTTCTCCCTATGGGATCGTAGCATTTTTAAAGTTAAACAGAGAGGTTGGAGAATTGGCTTGGCAGATTAGAACCCTGTCTGCTCTCACAGAGGATGTGGGATCGGTTTCCAATGCCCACATGGGCACTGAACGCACACGGCATACATGCATGCAGGCAGAATACCCGTAAATAAATCTAAAATGTTTAAATTAGAAATAAACGCATGTCATCTTGGGCTCTAGTACTTGGGACCAGGCATCGCCTATATGAAAGGCTGTGACGGATGGCTTTAACTAGAGCCCTGGTGTTACCATAGGGACGATCCCAAGCAGGACCTTCAGTGGCATGGGCAAAACCAGCAGAAGCCTCTCGGCGGAGGACTGAAAACGTCCTCAGATGCTCCATAGGCACTAAAGTGGGGTGCTGAAGGGCAGCTGCTGTCGGGGACACTGAGGGAGCTGAGGGAGGTTAACCAGAGGGGCACGGGCAGAGACTAGGCGACAGTCCTGCAGAGCTCCAGGAAGATGGAGTATAAGGGAGGCCAGGCCGCCCTCCCATTTGACACCTGGTGTTGGCTGAACTCTGTCCCAGCAGTATGACCAGCGGGACTCCACACCCAGCTCTCCTCTCTGCAGCAGGTCACCAAGACCAGCCGCCTATGAGAAGGGGCAGAGAGTCTCCAGGACACAGTGTGGCTGTCATGGAGAACACCACAGGGCTATCTATCCTTCCTGACACAGCACACAGTTCAGTGAACCTGTCCACTCTGACTTCTCACATGCCGGGTCATCACAGCATAGTAACACACAGGTGTGACTGAACAACCTCAGGTTTGATTTCGTGTCCAACCAGTGTGATCCTGAAATAACTGCCGAGCCTCTCCCTGGGTCATCTGGTATGCCTCTTCTGTGACCTTTCTTCTGTATGTCTGTCTGTCATACATGTTTATGTACACAGGTACACATACATATGCAAGGACACATGCACTTGTGTGTGCATGCATACAGGGAGATCAGAAGTCAGCCTCATATATTGTTCCTCAGTTGCTCCCCGCCACAGGTCTCTCGCTGGCTGACCTGTGAGGCCAAGGGACCTACTCAGGGTACCTGCCTCTGCCTCTGCCTCTGCCTCTGCCTCTGCCCCTGCCCCTGCCCCTGCCCCTGCCCCTGCCCCTGCCCCTGCCCCTGCCCCTGCCCCTGCCCCTGCCTCGCCCTGCCTCACCCTACCTAAGCCTCCACCTATGAACCGATTTGCCCAAGACCCATCTGCCCGGCCTCTCGCCCCGCCCCACAACCCTCCCCCAGCCTTTGCCCCGCTCCCACCTCCACCCCACCCCCACCCCACCCCCACCCCACCCCCGAGTTTTTGTCCCACCCCTACCTCCGCCCCACCCACCTAAGCCTCTGACTAGGTCCCGCCCTGCCCCCACCCCCTCTCCACCTCTTCCTCCTCCTCCCCATCACCGGGATACAAGCACTTGCCAACACGCCAGCTTTTGCACCTGAGTTCTGGAGTTGAACTCAGGACACTCTCCTTGAATGGTAAGTTCTTCACCAATACTCTGCAGCCCATAGCCTTATTTCCTGACCGTTAACACCGTGAGTTTTCATTCACGCCAGACAGACAATGCTCACACCCAGCAGACCCAGCGCAGGCTTTATCCCTGAGATGGGGAAGGCAGCACAGTGACCTGCGAGTACTCAGCACAAAGTGATAACTCCCACTGTGGGCTCCAAGGACACACCGTTTCTCAGGAACTGCTAATGAAGACACTCAAACGTGGAGAAAAACACAAGTGTGCTGCTCTCCGGGGTGAGATATTGACCGCAGCCTACCCCAACCAACACTTAGTTTTCAAATCAATACATCTGACGGCCATTCCAGCACAAGTCAATAATACTGTCCGCTCCTGGCTCATTCTGGGTGCCCTGAGAGGTTTACAGTAAGCGTCTGGCTTGACAGTAGAACTCTGCTGGGCAGAGGCAGGACCACATGGCTCCCCGTCTGACATTCGAGTTCTAGCCACTTTGCCAAGCAATGATTAAGATGTAGTCCGGGGTCATTAGTGTGGCTCTGACAGTGAAAATGGAAGATGGGGGGAGACAGGCTGTGAGAGGAGTAAGCTCCCCCTACAGAACATGTGTCTTGGAGGTGCCAAGAACTATTACCACAAGGCCTCTGAGGCTGCTCATTTGTTACCCGTTCATCCACTCACACAGTCAGTCAATCATCATTTACCGAGGCCTGGTCTCGGGAGGTACAGAGCCACGGGCTGTGAGTTTGCTCTGTGACCGGGGGAGGAGATCTCAGATGAGCCCTATTCACACTGGAGCAAGGGCCTCAAAAACCAGAAGCCTGGAGGTCCCATGGCATCCTCCCAATAAACAGAGGGACAGTCAGAGTGGGAATGGATGGGAGGAGTGTCCCCAAGATCACAGCAGGTGACATTCAGAAGTCTGCCTGCACGGAAGGGACCTAACATAAAGTCTGTCTGCTGAGGAAGTCACACACTAACATGGTGCCACTGGCTGGACTTAGAAGGTGTGGGGACATGGCAGGAGAGCCAGGAATGTAGGTGTGTTTAGCACCAGTGGGAATCCAACAAAGGAGGGAGGGATTGGGGGAGGAACAGACAGATGAATAGATTGGAAGAGTGTGGGTGGACAATGGGAAAGATGAGTGGATGGATGGATGGATGGACAGACATATGGACAGATGGATGGATGGTAGATGGATGGATGGATGGATGAGTGGTTTGGTAGATGAGTGGATGTATGGATGTATGGATGGATAAGTAGGTGGATAGATGAATGGGTGGGTAGATGGGTGGGTAGGTGGGTGAGTGGTTTGGTGGATGGATGGATGGATGGACAGATGGACAGACAGATGGATGGATGGTAGATGGATGGATGGATGGATGAGTGGTTTGGTAGATGAGTGGATGTATGTATGGATGGATGAATGGGTGGGTGGATGGGTGGGTAGGTGGGTAAGTGATTTGGTGGATGGATGGATGGTAGATGGGTGGATGAGTAGGTGGGTGGGTGGGTGAGTGGATGGGTGGGTGGGTGGATGGATGGTGTCTGAATGAGTAGGTAAGTGGGTGGGTGGATGGATGGATGGATGGTAGGTGGGTGGATGAGTAGGTGGGTGGGTGGGTGAGTGGATGGGTGGGTGGGTGGATGGATGGTGTCTGAATGAGTAGGTAAGTGGGTGGGTGGATGGGTGGGTGGATGGATAGTGTCTGAATGAGTAGGTAAGTGGGTGGGTGGATGGGTGGGTGGATGGATGGTGTCTGAATGAGTAGGTAAGTGGGTGGGTGGATGGATGGATGGATGGATGGATGGATGGTAGATGGGTGGATGAGTAGGTGGGTGGGTGAGTGGATGGGTGGGTGGGTGGATGGATGGTGTCTGAATGAGTAGGTAAGTGGGTGGGTGGATGGGTGGGTGGGAGGGTGGATGGATGGGTGGGTGGGTGCATGGATTGACAGCTGACAGACTAGTGGATGGGAAGACTGTGGGAAGATGCATGAATGCTGGAAGATGGGTGGATGGATGGGTGAGTAGATGGGTATGTATATGGCCAGATGGGTAAATCAGTCACAACCAGAGTCAGAAGAACTGGGAAGGCTGAAGCACTGGGACCCATGGGGTTCAGGGACACAGGCTTAAGGACGAGCTGGGGGTTAATAATGGGCCTGAGGCTCAGAGATGAGCTGGGGTCTCAGGGACAAACTGGGTTTGAGTAGCTAAGTTTCTCATACTGAGAAATAGACCAGAAGGCACACACAGCAGACAGTGCTGTGGGTAGGGGCTATTATACAAGAGGCTTGTGCCAGATGTAAGGATAAAGCAGTATGACATAAAGTAATTTCTTTTTTTTTTTAATCTTAATATCTTGGTGCTCAAGAGATGGGTCAGTGGTTAAGAGCCTGGCTTCTCTTGCAGAGGTCCTGGGTTTATTTCTGTGTGTCTCAAAACTGTCTTTACCTACAGGTTCAGGGATCCAATGATCTCTTCTGGCCTCTACAGAGGCCAGACTCACCTGTGATATACACACAGCCACATGTGCACATAAAGTGAAAATAAATTAAAAATATAACATCTGTGTGGATTGCATGATTTACAGAGGTTGGCAAAAATACTTAGTACAAAAAAAGAAATGATTTATAACATCTAGAATTGGAGTTAGGAGAAGCACAGGCTCAGTTAGAACTACCTCCCGGGGACAAAGTGACCAGATCAAAATGCCTCACCTCAGGTATAAAAGCAAATTGTGAGGTGGAGGATGAGGTCAGGATTAAGGACACAAGTGAAGAGCCCTGAGCGGTCAGAGAAGCTGGGGTCTGGCAGTGTGTGGTGATTTCACATTGTATTTATTTAACTATCTGATTTTATTTAGAGGTTAAAACAAATCTGTGTGCTAGGAATCACCTCTTCCCTTCTTCTGGGCCTTTTCATTCTTCTGGAAACACCAAAAAGCCACAGGCAAATACAGCTCAGCCAGCCAGAGGACAGGGTTGGCTAGAGAAGAGGGATTCTTGCTCTCTGAGGCAGCAGAGGCCTGTGAGGGTTTGGAGGAGGTGACCAAGGTCACCCACTCGCTGGCGTGTGCTTTTCTCAGCCTGGCCAGATAAGTCAGAGACAGGAACATTCTGTGAGCGTGTCTCAATGTCATGCTGCCAAAGCGATGCCAGACGGCATGCATGTGGCTGCTGTGGCTCAGGAGAGGCCTGGCCACCCTCACATTGCACCTGCTGGCAGTGTGACTGCACAGGGTGGGGGGAGGGGGGCTGAGCAGAGTAACCCACGCAGTGCAGCTGGAAGGAAAGGCAAGTTTGCAAGGAGTGCTGGTCTCCGGAAGGAAGGGGTTTCTGGAACAATACACAGATTCTCCTCAAAGCCAGGCTGCCTGGAAGACCCACCTGTGACCCTAAGAAGCACCTGCCACAGAGAGACCCAATTCTGTCCATGGGGACAGGTTCCTTGGGATTAAAGGAGCGGATGCCTGTTACTTACATGTGATTTGTGCCTCCACTCTTTTCCTTACAATTATGTATACTCTTAGTCCACTTATAAAATAGTGTGTGTGTGTGTGTGTGTGTGTGTGTGAGAGAGAGAGAGAGAGAGAGAGAGAGAGAGAGAGAGAGGGAGGGAGACTGCGTGTGTCTGCAAGTTTCCAAATGCAGCCCGTTCAGGAAGCTGTCTATCACACAATGTCATTAGTGAGACGGGAAATGTAGGACTACAACCCCCCTCATTATTACAGAGACAAACAAGGTCCTTGAATCAGAATGTCTCAAAGCACCTGTATTCAGTAAACGCAGCAGGAAGCAAGAGGTTTACATACCACAGATGGAAGGATAACTACACACACACACACACACACACACACACACACACATACACACCCCTCCACACACACATACACACTCCCACATGCCCATCCACACACCCCACATGCACACTTACACACACACACACACATGCCCCTCCACACACACACACATATACACACACTCCCACACGCCCCACATGCACATTTACACACACATACACACACACATATACACACATACACACATACATACCCCATGGTCCCCACACACACTCCCACACGCCCCACATGCACATTTACACACACATACACACACACATATACACACATACACACATACATACCCCATGGTCCCCACACACACACACACACACACACGTACACGCCCCTCCACACACACATACACACACACTCCCACATGCCCCACACACACATATATACACACACACCCATGCTCTCACACACACACACACACACATACACACATACACGTCCCTATGTCCCCTCCCACACACACACACTCCCACACACACATATACACACACATGCCCACACACCCACACACCCCACATGCACACGTACACACACACACACACACACACACACACACACACACACACACACACTGGGGACCGTGAAGAACAGAATATGGAGCATTGGGTCAACTCACAAGGTTAATCCCAGGAGCTGCTCCAACATCTCCCAGGTAGGAATAGGCTTGGCAAGGTACAGGATATTCTCCTGCCAAGGTCACACCTGGGCATCCTTCAAAATACTGTTCCTAACATATAGGGCATGCAGTGAGGAGCCTTCCTCCTCTACCTGCACCAGTGTGACTGTTTCCATGCCCTACTATACGGAGCCAAGAACCTGGGAACCCTGGGCTCCCTGTAGGAATCATCTGTGGCAATGAGAATCACCAGTGGGTGTCTAGCAGTGTGTGGATGGAAAAAGTATATGTGGATGAGTGGGTGTGGGGGAGGGGGAGGCATGGGGAGCTCAGTCTGGGCCGTTTGAGGGGCCAGGAGGTGGCAGTGCCCCCGGACCTCCCTAGTTCGCACTACCCATTAAGTTTGCATTCCCCTGAGCCCGGTTAGGAGGTGGCACCAGCTGGGCAGATTGATAGGTGAAGTGAGTCAGTTGGTAGGTGGATGGATGGATGGATGGATGGATGGATGGATGGATGGATGGATGGATGGACAGGCTAACAAATGAACAGATTAATAGATGGGAAGGGTTATAGGGTAGAAAATGGCTGGTAGAAAATAGGTAGACTGGTGGATTATTAGGTGGGATGGCTAGTGGGTAGGTGGGTGGGAATATGGATGGTTGGATAGATGGAGGGATAGATGAGTGGGTGGATGGATGGATGATGGATGGATGGGTGGGTGGATGGGTAGGTGGATGGGTAGGTGGATGGTTAGGTGGGTAGATGGATAGATGGATGGATGAAGAGTATAAGCATATAAATGAATGATGGGAGGTAGATAGATGGATGGTAGATAGAAACATATATGGGTATTATGAGTAGACTGATATAAAGTGGGTGGATGGTTGTGTAGATGGATAGATAGATGGGTATATGGTTGGAAGATAGGTAGACCTATGGATAGACGAAAGGAGAGGTAGGTAGGTGAATGAATGAATGCACAGTTGTAGATGAATAGACAGGGCAATAGGAGGGGATGGAATCTTGGCTCTGCCCCTAATGACTTACATATTAGTGAGCTGATTTGTTTTTCTTATGTTCCTTCTCCATAAACTGATGGGGCACTGGGTTCATGAAGGCACTCTGAGCCTGAGAACCATCGCAGGGAACTCCGGACATTGCTGAGGGTGCAGGTGACAACTCTCTCCCCACATTTAGTTATTTGCATTGGCAAGAAACACATGTGAGGATGTGCTGACCACATTTCACAAGCAGGGAAACTGAGCCTGGGAAGTATGATCTGCTCACGTTCTCCTAGGGAACCACCAAGTCAGGCTTCAGCACACTCACAGAACCTCTGCAGAGCTACACAGATACCTCAGCATGAGAGAGAGCAGACCCATAGGTACTTCAGAAAACCCTCACCTGTGCCCACACAGCTCGTGTCATCCAGGACGGGTCATGATAGACCATGTGGTCGCACACGGCTCTCCCCACACGTGACTTGTTGCTAGAGAGGAGTATGGCAGGTTAGCACTCACGGACAAAAATCCAGCCAGCTGTGCCTGTGGCACATGTGGAGACCCAGAATATTACTTCTCCCAGACACCACTAGCTGGGCAAGACACCACAGGCGTTACCTTTTGCTCTGGGCACACGGTTGAAGCAAAACCTAGCTGCTTCCTCTACAAGGTGAGAGACTGGGCCTGAAGCTTGAGACATCATCTTCCCAGCCATGGAACCTTCATTTTCATGGCTTCTTAGAACCTCTGCTCCCAGTAAGCCAGTCCTCACCATCTCCTGTGCACTCCAAACCCAAGGCACATCTGTAAAATTATTAAAAAGGCTGTCTTTTACCCCCATTAGATCCGGCACCACAGTGCCCCAAGATATCTGCTAGATACCTTGCCAGAAACACATCCCAACTCCGTGGTGGCCCAGTGTCTCTGCCGACACACACTCTCCCAAATTCAATTCTCCACAAGAAAGAACACACAACACAATAACCTCTGATCCAATTGATAAGATATAATTGCCCACCTAAATGTACAGAGCCCTGCACACGTCCATCCCTTAAGAACATTCATAACAACCTGTAAAGGTACAGTGTGGAATCTTTTTTTTCCCCTCCATATTTATTAACTTGGGTGTTTCTTACTTACATTTCAATTGTTATTCCCTTTCCCGGTTTCTGGGCCAACATCCCCCTAACCCCTCCCCCTCCCCTTCTATATAGGTGTTCCCCTCCCCACCCTCCCCCCCATTACCGCCCTCCCCCCAACAATCATGTTCACTGGAAGGTTTTAACGTCAGCCTCCATGTTCTCTCTGTGGTCTCCTCCTGTCTCCCACCCTTTCCGTTCCAGTCTCCTCCTCTTCCCTCAAACTTTTCTCCTGCCCATCCTTCCTTCTTGTCCAATGACAGGCCTCATTCTATCTTGTACCTGCCTCCCCTGTATGACATCATCCCCCCCCACACACACACACACACATCTGCTCCTTTTCCAAGCAGGTGCTGCCAATGTTTCTCCACACCATATTCAACCTGCTCCTCCAGACACCTTTCTCTCTGCCCAAGGGAAGGTGAACAGCCTTGGGAATGCACAGGCATCTCTGAGTGGCCCTTCTTATGCCTTGGTTTAGGAGAGGGGACTCTGCCTCCATTCCTGCCCTACATGGAAGTCAGAGGTTCCCATAAGGCTGAGGAGTGGCAGTTGGATTCTGTGAAGGGAGACTTTCCGGGGACTGGAGTGGGAGATAGGGAAACGTTGATTAAACCTGACCATCTGACCTTGGGATAGCCTCTAACCTCGGTGTGTACAGCGTGGCAGCTAATGCTGCCTGTGAAGTTGAATCTCTGAGATTAACTCCCAGGGCTATGTTGTTATCAGAGACACTTTTATGTGGCAAGGATATTGATCCTTCTATACGGCTTCCAACCACTCAATAGGGTTTTTATTCACAGACAGACCTTACTGAGGAGGGACTGGGCTTCTCTGGAAGATGCCTCCCAGGCTGTCAGCTCACAGAGAAGAGGTTGCTTAGGAAGTTGTCCCATGTTTGACCCGAGCCTATGCCATGTGTGTCTGTCTCACTGAGAGCCCCAAGCAGAAGAAAGATGCAGCCCCTAGCCAAGGATGGATTTTGCTTGCCGAGACTCCAAGAAGCTCACTCAGAAGCCAGAAATACGGGGTTGGGGATTTAGCTCAGTGGTAGAGCGCTTGCCTAGCAAGTGCAACGCCCTGGGTTCGGTCCCCAGCTCTGAAAAAAAGAAAAAAATAAATAAAAAAAGAAGCCAGAAATACCTTCCAGGGTGGATCTTCTCCGCTTTAGTTCCCTAAGCTGTCCCAGGGAGCTGCTTTAAAATTACTTGAGCCTCACTATTTAGCAACCACTCCTACAATGTGCCTGCATCCACCATTGTTATGAGGATGACATGGGAAGCCCTTCCTTGGCCTCAGGGGGTCCATCTGGCTCAACACTAGCTCTGCTGGGTGTCACTGTCCCTACATTCTGGATCCCATCTCCTCAGCCTCCTTCCTCAGCAGACAATTCATGCTGCCTGAGGAGCCACTGGCCTCAGTCTCTGAGAGGGGAGTTCCCCAAGGTCAGGGATTCTCTATGTGTAGTATCTTGGCAGACACACGGTAGCCCTCCGTGAAGGCCGCCCATGACTCAGAGTGTGAATATCCCCAGGGATGTCCCAACCCCGGCATCACTAAGATGCCACCCTTTCCAAGCGCCCCGCCCCCCGAATAGCCAAGTAAGGGAGCCCCAGGACAGATGGATCCGAGGGTTACCCGATCCCTGGCCAGGCAGGCCCTGAGCATGCCCCACAGATTCTGAGAGAAAGTCAATGTGCAATTAAGCGGAACGTGATAAAAAAGTAAATTTAATTACAAGGGCACTTAGGCATTTGATGGCTTTGATACGCGGGCTTCTAAATTGAATGTCGCTTTGGTTATCATTAGAAATTAGAAGAGAATGAACAAATGATGCCCATACTTAACAGTTACGTTTTTTCAGGGAAAGAATAAATAAGCAAATGGGCTGGGCGTGTGAGTCTTAGGTACCAAGGGAGCTAGGAAGTCCCACAGCACAGTGTCAGCCATTTCTAGATTCTGCACACTGAAGCTCAGCAAACAACTCAGCCCGGTTCCACCCAGTTGTCTTTTTGTCATCTGCCCGGCTTGCTGGTATGTTAAATATCTGTGTTTTTCACACATCAGCAGGCAGGACTTCCCCTCTGGGCTCCTTGGAGTAGCTAGACTGGAAGATGAAACACCCCATCCCCAGTGCTGCCCGATCCCGTGGGGCAGCCGGGCTGGAGCCTCCAGTGACAAGGATCCAAACTCTGTAGTTACTTTGCCTATTCCCTGAGAGCCTGCTATGGGCCTGCTGCCCACCCCCCATGATGCAAGCCAGCAGGAGGTAGGGCGCTTCATTAAAGGAGGACATGTCGCAGCAGCATATGGCATTCAAAGCTGGTTCAACCCTGACCTCGCCTCTACCAGCTCTTCATCCTTGGAGCAACGATTCGGTGAACGTTTGTGTTCATACCGCACGGTTGGACAGGGTGCAGAACAGCTAGCCTTTCAAACTGTGTATCAAATGTCTCATGTGCACACGTGCACACACCCAGGTGGGTAGAGCTGAGTCATGGTCATGCCTATCCACCATACTCATTATTTACAATAGCCAAGACCTGACCTCAGCTTCAGTGCCCTTAGCTAAGAAGTGGGTAACAATGGCCTGTACCCACAGAGATATCAAGCAGCTACTGAGGAAAACGAGATTGTGAACTGGAGATCAACAACACACTAAAAGAAACAAGCTGTATTTAGCTAAGAGTAGAAATTACTATGTGGTTTATTATTCTCATATGTACAGCATGGAAAAAGATTTGCAGTGTTGGGGGATGAGAAGGGGGCACTGGGAGGGGAGGGGACAAGTGTGGGTCATGGGTGGAAAAGTGTGACTATAGTGCCTTACATATGTGTATGAAATTGTTACCACGAAACCAACTTTTCATTATATAATCCATATACTCCAATAAAAATAAATGGTGCAATTTGGTGTTTTAAGTACTTTGGAACGGAGTAGAAAAATCATGGTGGTGGTTCTAGTGGAGGTTGTGGTCGTGGAGGTGATGGTGGTGGTGGTGGTGGTGGTGGTGGTGGTGGTGGTGGTGGAGGTGATGGAGGTGGTGGAGGAGGTGGTGGGGGTGGTGGTGGTGGTGGTGGTGGTGGTAGTGATGGTGGTGGTGGTAATAGTGATGGTGGAGGTGGTGGTAGTGACAGTGGTGATGTTGGCAGCAGCAGTGGCAGCACCAGTGGTGTAGTGTTGCTGATGGTGGTGGTGGTATGGTTAGGAAAAGCTAAAGGAGAATACAGAACTGATGTTATCTAGGTTGAAGGAAGCCTGCAACCCCACAAAAGACAAACTCCAAAGTCAAGCCTGGGCAGAAGAAGCAGGTGGTAGGAGAGGCCAATTAGCTCCACATCTCAGTTCCCCTGGTGTTGACATGGAAATAGCAGGAAAGGGGTGAGGCTGGGGTGAGTGCAGCTCTTCATGAGTCCATTCCCATACCCACCCATGAGCCTATCCCCTTACACACCCATGAGCCTATCCCCTTACACACCCATGAGCCTATCCCCTCACACACCCATGAGTCTATCCCCTTACACACCCATGAGCCTATCCCCATACACAGCCATGAGCCTATCCCCATACACACGAATGTGCCTTTCCCCTTACACACCCATGAAGCTCTCTTCATAAGCTTGATTTGCTGGAACTGAGCCGAGTTGTATGGCTGGCAGATCGACCCCAGCCTGTGACACCTCATGTTCCTACCCAAGGCAGAACTGTACCCTCCCACCACTCTGCCTCTGGGCCTGCATTGTGTCACAGCCGCCACTTTTAATAAGAAAAGACTCTACCCAGAGCTTGGAAATGCCGGCCGTGATTAAACTGAGAGAAGCCAGTTTACAATGGATCCATCACCTCCAGGCCTCCTTCCCAGCAATTGTTGAGCCGAGCAAAGGCGAGAGAGTCTAACAGTGTCTGCAATGCCAAACTATGCAAATCTGACCGGCCTGTAATTACTGCCAGAACCGGAACCCAGAATTGTATGACTTCTGAGCGTTTCAGATTTCTACCGGAGGACTGCATTAACAGAGCTCCTTTCTCAGCATTGAATTTTACCTAATGTGATTCCATTCTGCAGTCTTTAGAGATGCAGATGAGGCAGCTATAACACACCCAATGCAAAAGCTGTTTTTGCTAAATCATATCAAAATGTTTCGTGGATCACACCAAAAAGTGTTGATATATGGAAATTGCTCTTTTGCAAATGCTGTCCTTAAAATCTAAACGGTATGTTTTGAATGTCTTCTCTCCATACCACACCCTCCCTGGCATTTGTAGGAAATTAGTGGAAATAAGTAATATATTAATAACCATGTTGGCAGGCAGAGAAGTTTGATGGCCAGGATAATATTCACTTCACTCTAAATAAAAGACAGTTCAGAGCCACCCTGGTAGGTGATGTGGCAGAAGCCACATCTGGGCCTCACTCTTAAGGCAAAGAAACAACTAAATGTCATTTCCACTAATCCTACAAATTCATAATTCTTATATGCCTCAGGCCTCTCTCTCTCTCTCTCTCTCTCTCTCCCCCCTCTCTTCCTTCTCCCCTCTCCCACCCCCCCCCCCTCTCTCTCTCTCTCTCTCTCTCTCACACACACACACACACACACACACACACTATCTCTTTGTGTATGTGTTCTTCTCCCAGAAGTGTGTGTGTGTGTGTGTGAGAGAGAGAGAGAGAGAGAAAGAGAGAGAGAGAGAGAGAGAGAGAGAGAGAGGCCAAAATATGACCCTCTCTGCAGCACAGGTATACAATAGCTTTGTGGCTCAGTGACCCATTCTCCCTGGCTAGGACAGGAAGCATGGAATCCTGTCTGTGGTCATATAGCAGCCTCCTAGTGTGGGATACTGTCTGGGTCAAGCAGTGGTCTCCTAATTTCTTTAAGCAGGCCGAGAACTCCAACAGACTCCGCTGTGTTGTGTGAATTCACTGTTCTGGGTCTCCTACAAGGAACTATTAGATGATCGTGGTTATAAGGAGCCACCATGGCCTGACAGCAGTGCCTGGAATTGTTCAGAGCCTACTCCCCGAAGAAAGCAAGGTGGTTGTGCTGAGATGCTGGTGGTCTGCCCGGTGAGGGAGTCAGAGGGCATGAAAAGCTGGTTTAAGGGTGACTTGGGGGAGGAAAGGGGGTGACAAAAACAGGCATAGAAGAAGCAGCCAGAACTGCAGTGGAAAGAAAAATATGAAAGAGGTCAAGGCCAAAGTACTGTGTACAGCGTCAGCCATCACTGTCACCTGTCACCGTCTAACCCTCCTGTCCCCGTGTGTCACAGGACTTGGTCAGAACTTGCTGAGCTATGTATGGTCTTCTAAACTTATTCTACCACCAACCGGATTGGGCCCTGTACTCTAAAAGGGCAAAACGGGGTGAGCAGAGGTGAGCTAGGAGCGGGCAGCAGGTCTCTGTACCCCCATTCAATGATTGGCATTGAATTTCCACAATACTAACCAGCCATTGGTTTTTAATGTCCACTAGTAAACGACAATAGGCTCAGGATTGGCCAGACTCTGCTGTGTCACTGGTAGGTGCTTTGGCCATCCCAGGCAGACTTTATCATTTCCTTTTTCTCTTTTCTTTCTTTCTCTGTCTGTCTTTCTCTTCTTTTTTTTTTCTCTTCTTTTTTTTTTAAAGCACACAGCTTCTATGGTGTATCTTCCAGTCACCCAGTTCACCCTGATAGACACCTAGAATTCTTATTGTCACGAAGTGGCTATATATAGATAGCAGTATTGGATGGCCCTTATCTAAGAGATTAAAATCACACCCCCGTCGTCTCCATCGTCCTGAACCTGTGGCCCCGATGTTGCTGAACACGTGGGAACATCCCAGACTGCCTCCAAGCACGAAGTTCACCCAAAAACTCTCTTACATCCTCAGCAAGTATCTTCCAGGAGAAAGAGAAAAGGCCCCCAAGCTGCAGGAAAATTATCCCTGCCTTGGTGTGTGTACCCAGTCGCCACAACCAACAGTCACTCCCCGTTTATCAGTTTTGCTCTTTCATTAATAATTTAATGTTTAAGAAAAAAAAACAAGCTCTTCAAAGCCAAAAAGAATCCATTGAAAGCTAAATAAACTATTTTTCCTCCTCGGAGTTAAACGTCTTTGCATTTTGAAAATGCCAGTTCTGTCACGCAGACTTAATTAAAGCCACTGGATTTAGAGAAAAGGAAGTGTCGTTGGCGAGCTAACCTTGCCGCGCTCCGGCAGCATGAATAGGGTTGAAAATTACCTCCTAATGACTAAGACTATGTGTGCACAGTGTCATACTTCATCCCAGTGGCGCTTTGCTCTCTCACGCGTCGTCACTGTGTTTATTTATATAGATTTAATCAGCATCGAGGACTCTCTCTACTTAGCATCGACAAGCAGCTCAGAGACAATGGTCACTGCACATTTCTGAAGTAGCAACTTCAAGCCTGGGCCGGCCAGACTTTTGCCCATGGCAGAATGAATGCTTTAGCACCCCAGCCTACGACATGCAAAGCCATGCATGTCCCTTCTCTAGCACTGACCCAGATCAGAAACTGTGTGTCCTAAGATCGTATTGCATATGCCGAGGTCCTCAGAGGAGCCCACAGAGGAGGTGTGGTCCCTACTCCTGGCCTGTCTTGGCGATATACTGACCTTGTCCTAGCACAGACCCCACAGGGAACCAATTTTTGTTTTGTCATGAAGGGTGCAGTGAGATTCTGACTGACCCCCTCAAGCCTGTGTCCTGTCCACTGCCTTCCAGGCCTGTGACTCCACCTGGCCAGGTGACATCTCACCCCTGACCTTATGCCTGACCTGGTTACCTGACCTTTCTTCCAAGCTGAGCCATTTTCTCTATAAAACAAAGGCTACCTGTGCCCAGCCTGAATTTGTACAATGTGTTATGAAAGTCACTCAAGGCCACAGTCAGCACTTGAACACCATCTGAACAGGGAGGCAGGGAGATGTAGACGCATCATTGAGAGAAGCCAGGTACTCTGTGGGCCTTGGGAGCAAACGCAAAATGCAGCTCCATGAAATCCACATGATGTAGCCCTGTAAGCTCTTCTCTCTCCCTTCCCTGGGACATCCAGAAACCCACAGGTTCAAGTCAAGGATGCAGGGCCAGAGGGGAGAGGACAGTAGGAGAGGAAGGGGACAAGGTGTGATAACATTGTTCAACGTGGTCTGTTCATACTATTTGTTAGAACAAGTCAGACTTTGAGTAGAGCAGAAACATTTGCAGCTTCCAGGACTTAGAAAGGGGGGCTGCTGTGGGTCTTTAAGCATGATGGATTTATGGAGCCGGAAACTGAGACTATGTGGACCGTAAACGGCACGAGTGTGGACAGCAGACTGGCTCAGGTTCCGCAGAAATCAGTCTCACAGGATCGTTAACGCCGGATAACAAAACGGCTTCCAAACCTCAGAACCATTTGCTAGTCACACACTCAGATTGTTTAAAATGCATTCTTAACTATATACCACCCCCCTCCAAAAAAAACCCAAAAAAACAAACAAACACTTGCCTGCACTTTTACATCCGGCCACTTAGTGTTTAGAAACTGATCTGCAAGGATCAGATCCCAGAAGGCTTCTTCTGAGTGCAAGACTTTGCCTTCAGCTCCCCGCACACCAGCATCCCCTCGGAGCTAGCCCTCTGCTCAGCACACACCAGCATCTCAGCCGCCCTAGCAGTTCCCTGTACATTAGCATATTTTGGCAGAGGTATTGTTTCAGCATGACCTGTATAATAAGTGTCACATTAGCAACACAACAAATCAAACGTTTGTTAATTTCCCTGGCTTTCCCACACAGCTGGTGGTGTTATCGTGTCACCAGATTTTAATTAATATGATAAGTAACACTTGCAAGACAGCAGCCTGATTTTCCCCCCTCTGTGTGCGTGAGGGTCCATGTGCCACCCGCGTGAGCCGCATGTGCACACTCGCTCTTGTGTGTGTCCCCCATGTGCACGGCCCCAGGCATGTACACAGGCAAACAAAAAAGGGGGAGAGGGACCTGAGAACACAGCCCAATTCACACCATCATATCTTCGAATAAAACTTCCTCCACTATCCAGGATCAAAAACCGCCATGCCCTGATGGGTACTAAAAGCATGAGACCATAGAATGCAATGCGCTCCGTTTCATACCTGGGTGGTTGTGTGTTTAAGGTTTTAGCATTTAAGAGAGATCCAGAAAGCTGTCTTCAGAGAGGCTTAATTTTAATGTCTTGGCTTCCAGCGGAATAGCCAGGCACGCACTTCTTGCTATGTTTCTCTGTTTCTCTGATGCTCTAGGGTTAGCCGAAAGTGCCATCTATTTGCAAAAGTTGGAAATGCAGCAGAACCTGGAGGAAAATTCCTCAGCCCAGAGCTCAGCACCTCTCTCCCTCTCCAAGGGGACTGTGCTCAAAACCTTTCAGATGAACTCTTCAGTGAAAAACAGAGGCCGAGTCTCACTCCCGGTGCAGCCCTTGCTGTTAAACCTGAGGATGAACTGCCTTTGAATGTCCAATGTTCACAAAGTCTCCACTCAGTAAAAGGTGACTGACAAGGCCAAGACCACATCCATAGCCAGTTGTAATGTTGGGGACCCCTGAACCATTTCTGAAGAGAAAAATCCCAAATGTAGTGTTCAAAATGAGACACCTCCCTGCTGATGTTTGCTGGCTTTAAGGGCTCTAAGGGGAACCGTGCTCTGGGAATAGGCAGTGGACACCTTAGGCCAGGAAGACAAAGTCCAAGACGTCCTACTGCTTAGCACTGCATTCTCTTGCAAGCAAAAGATCCACCCCAACCAATCCCAGCTCCCAAGCCCAAAGCAGGATGTCTCTGCCACCCTTGAATGGTTCTCTAAGTAGAGGAGATGAGTGAGCCACGCCCACAAGTCCAGGAGAGTTCTGTGTGGCAAGATCTCAAGGCATTAGTCACTGAGCAGCAGAGCCCTTCTGTCAGAAGCTCCCAGAAGGAATTTGGGAGGCCAGGGGCAGACTTCACCGCCTCCCATTGCGTGTGTAAAAATGGGCTCCAGTTTCCCTCTGGTAGTGGTCCTGAAGCAGGCAGGAGGTTTTCATCTCTCTGTAGTCCTTTAGTCCCTACAGTTGTGTATGCAAAAACGAGCCATCACTGCATTGGAAAACAAACAGGGACCCATCTGTCAGACCAGATGTCCCTCCGAGGAAAGGCATAAAACAAACCAAGTACCTCGGGGACTCCTGCAGAATAGGGCAGCATGGGCCAGTGTGGAGACCGCACCCCCTACTGATGCTGGTAGTCCTCTGGCCTTGGTGAGCGTGCTCAAAGGAGAGAGAGACAACCTGTGCTACATCCGAGGTACCACAGCTGCCCGTGGCCTGAACGCCCTGATTCCAGAGACCCAGGGACTGCAGACAGGATGTGGTCCACCTCGGCTCCACCAAGAGGTCGATACATAAGGCTGCGTGAGTTGCCCACAGCAGATTGTCCTGAGATGTATGCTTCACATGTTATGCAGAAGGGAGGAGGCTGAGCTATGGAGGAGGGTGGGGGAGGCCAGGGTAGGGAGGAGGGGACACAGGGAAGGGGGAAGGTTGAAAGGGAGGGGAGGGTAGAGGAGGGAAAGGAAGGGAGAGGGAGAGGGAGAAGGGAGGGCAGAATGGGGAGAGGGAATCCACAGAAGACATGATAAAAACATAAGCCTACGTATCTTCTAAGAATAAATTTGGAATTTGTAAAGTCTCCTGTCCACTTACCACTATCCTTTCTGCCCAGACGATTGAGAGAGGGGGTGGGTATGAGAGGGAGAGGAGAAGAGGGACCCCCACCTTGAGGAGCTTGAGACAGCACATCCACAAGGTTATTTTTAGGGTGAGCATAAGACCCGTCAGTCCCAGGGCTCACCTTCATCTGTGTCCAACCAAGAGAGAGAGAGAGTTGCCTCAGGAAATGGATCTTGCTACAAATGCCATGTGACAGAGACAAACATTCAGAAATTAAGTAGAAACAGTAGCTGGGTTGTCAACTGCAGAAAGATGCAAAGAAAGGCTGAAAGCCCTACAGGTGGAGACGTCTCCAGCTGCTAACACAGGCTTCTGTGCAGTTGAGGGAGGGCATCCTCCATGCTGGAAACTGCCTGGGAGCCAGACCCTGTTCGCAGCACCCTGAAGGCTGGCAGCTCTGAGGTAGCTGATAATAAGGGAAGAGTGTGCACTCTTGGCTAGGGTTTTGTCAGTCTGTACAGTTGAATTTCTGAAAAACCACACTTCTGATGCAACCATTGCTTCTCTGTCAACAGGACGCAACCTCACATCAAGTTTTATAAAACGGCTGGTCCAGAGACAGAACCATGCCCACAGCTTCTCGCAGGGATAACCAAACACCTCTCCTGTACTCAGGCCATTTTATTTTGCTTTCTATTGCTGTTATAAAGATCATGGCCAAAAGAGACTCAGGTAGGAAAGGGTTTTTACACATCTCAATAGCACGTTATCATGGAAGGTGGTCAAGGCAGGAACCGGGAAGCAGGAACTGAAGCAGAGATCAAGAGGAGGGGGCTGCTTATGGAATGCCCAATCCACTCTCTTATAGAACCCAGGACCAGACAACCTGCCCAAGAGTAGCAGCGCCCACAGTGGACTGGACCCTCCCTCATCAGTCATTAATCAAGGAGATGCCCCACCCCCACCCTGGGCTTGCCCAGAGGCCAATCTGATGGAGGAGGTTCCCTTTTTTCAGTTGAGGTTCCCCTTCTCCTGTGAAGATGCAGCAAGCAGCATCAGGTTAACGAACTAACCATCACACAGGTGTTTCCTTTCTCCCTCACGGGTCAGCCTTAAGTGTCACTCACACCACGCGGCCACCTTGGGGCACCAGAGCTGAGGACTTTTGTCTCCACACAATGCCTCCTCCACTAATTGTAGTGATTACCCTGGAACTGAACTGACCGTGGCATTAGTCTCCCTTCTCATGCCCAGTCGACTTCAACGAGCAGGGGTGTTATTATCCCAAGGGATGGAGCAATGCAGTCACCTTTGTTCTGTCCCACCGGAGAGACTTTGGAAGGCACACGGCAGCCTGCCCTTGAGCTGCCAATTCCATCCCCAGATGCATGCATCTAAAGCCGGCTTCAGCCTGTGTCCACTGAAGACACCTTGCCTCACATCCTCAGCTTCATCTTTCTGTCTCATCATGGGGTCCGGGGAGGGCGCGTTACAGCTTACACACTCTCAAATTTCTGCTCCCTGCCAGGAAAGGTGCTGCCAAGTTAAACAGACGTATACTCTGTGAATATTAGCTCTTAGGGTGGTTTGTAGAGTGTGAGTAGGTCATTAGAACTAGAGACAGCCCTCACGACACGGCCTCGAAGAGGGCAGGCATGAGGCATGAAGATCCTTCTAGAGAGGAGCCAGATGGAGAGAGGAGGGTCTCTCTGAACCCATGTTCCACTGACCTCCCACAAGGTACAGTTCCTCTGAGCATGTGAAGAACTGGGAGAGCACACCTCCGACATCAGCAGAAGCACAAGTGTGGAGCAACACTGCGTCCTGGAAAACACACAGGCTGTGCTGTGCATCCTTTCCCAGGTACAGCAGGGCCACACCCACATGGCCTGTGCTGGTCCTGAGAACCTTTGCTCACACCAGGCTCTGAGGGACAGACATGGCACCCTGTGCTGAACTCAGGCAAGTCACAGCCAACCTCACGCTCCTCACCTGTAGAACAGAAACAGAACAAAGGGTGTGTGCTTCTTGTGAGGACCATGTGGAATGATATTTGTGAACATGCAAACTCTAGGTAGAATGCAGGTACAGAAAGGGGACTCAGAGAGTCCCCTTATGCTTGGGTAGCACAGAGGGGGGGGGGGAGAGAGAGAGAGAGAGAGAGAGAGAGAGAGAGAGAGAGAGAGAGAGAGAGAGAGAGTTCTATTTTGTGAGACACTGGGAAAATCAAGGAATTAATTTCCTTTCTATTCATTTCAGTTTTCAAGTGAGCCTTCTGCTCACCCACCTATAGACCCATCTACCTATTCGTCAAAACTTCATCTGTCATCCATCAATCATATACCCAGCCCCTCATCCTCTAAGCTGACAATCTGACTATTCATGTGTTCACTGATCTCCTCCTGTTCACCCACCCATTCACCTAATATTTATCTCATCTATTGATCTCCTTACCCACCCATCTTATTATTCATTCCTCTACCTGTCCATCTATCACCCATACATCCATACAGTGCATCCATACATCCATCCACACACCTACTTGCCCAACTCCCTATTCATCCATTCATTTATCCATATATCTATATATCCACAGACCATATATATAACCATTGGGCATCTACCCATTTGCACATCCAAACCATCCACCCATCCATCCATCCATCTGCCCATCCATCCACCTGTCCATCTATCCATCCACCTATCCAGCCACCCATCCATCCACCCATCCATCTGTCCAACCATCCATCCATCTGTCCAACCATCCATCCATCTGTCCATCCATCCATCTGCCCATCCATCCATCTGCCCATCCATCCATCTGTCCATCCATCCATCTGTTCAGCCACCCATCCATCCACCCGTCCATCCACCCATCCATCTGTCCAATCATCCATCCATCTGTCCATCCATCCACCTGTCCATCCATCCATCTGTCCATCCATCCACCCATTTTCCATCCATCTACCCATCCATCCATCTGTCCATCCATTCATCTATCCCCCCAATCAGCCATCTGTCCATCCATATGATCATTCATTCGTCTGCCCAACAAGTATTGAACAACTCCCAAGCCCAGGCTCTACTGAGTTCCAGTCTGTAGCACTGAAAACACACCAAGTCCTTGTTCTCGTGATGCTCGCTGACCAGGGAAGGGGCCAGAAGTGCACAAGTCGGCAGCAATGAGTGTGCATTATATTACACACGAAATGTGTGCTCTGAAGGGAAGAAAGGGCAGGTAAACATGATGTGAGAGCTTTGTCAGGCCTCATCTGAGGAAGCTGGAGTTAGACACTGGGTCGATACAGGGGAGAACTTCAGAGATGGGTGGGCAGTGTGGTAAGAGGGATGGGTTAAAAACAATCCTGTGGGGGAACTATGTGGTTTCCTGTCAGAGCTATAACCGCACACTAGGGTAAGGTAGCACATTCTCTCTCATTCTGGGCCTGGAAGCCCGAGGCCAGGTCTTGACTGCTTGGCCCCTTCAGGGCCTCTCTCCCAGCACCTGGCAATGACCAGACATCTGTGGCCTTCCTCAACTAGGTCATCACTCTGTCTCTACCTCCATCACCCTTCCTGAGAGTCTCTGAGCCTGGTTTCTTCTCTTCTCCTGTGGACATAAGACTTGCACATGGCTAAATCTAGTCAGAATGGCCTCAGTCTAGCTTGATTGCATCTTCAAGGTTTTATTTCCAAGTGAGGACACCTCCCTAAGTTCCCGGACTAAGGACATCAATCCACAACCAATCCTCCATAGAGGACCTCCATAGGGGAGAGGCCATCAGCTGAAGCAGGGGTAGCTGACTCTGCAGACCTGACAGGTTCTACTGGGATAGAGGAAGAGAAGAAGGTAGGAAAGTGAAGTCTGAATGCCAGAGAAGGAACAGGCAGTCTTCAGTGCCAAACCATATTTCAAGCTCCTATTGTAGAGGTGCTGTGCAAACTGATAAGGGACAATGGTCACCAAGATGGTGGGTCCTTACTGGTGCATGGTTTCTCAACTGGTTATCATGGGGTCTATGGAGGAAAAGTGCATGCTTGGAATGTGAACAAGGGAGGTGTAGCTGGAGTCAGGATAGGTGAGCACAGTTCAGGCTGTCTGGGGTTCCACCTGTCCCTCATGGAGGGTAAATGCTATACCACATCCTCCTCCCAGCTCACCCCACCTGAGATCCTTTGTGAGGCATTGGTTTCTAACAGGATCCTGTAAGATTGGATTGAGTGCTTGGTTTTGGTTTTTATCTTGGCGTACGGATGTGCATGTGCATGTGTGCTTGTGTGTGTGTGTGTGTGTGTGTGTGTGTGTGTGTGTGTGTGTGTGTCCATATAACAGACTTCTTTCTTCAGGGAAGCATGGCTCCCCAGCTCCATCCTCACACACGAGCCATCCCTCTTCCCACTACCCATGCTCCTTTGCTTCCTAGGTCCTGTGCCTAGTGTCATGGTTCAGCCCATGCTGGACATCAGCAAACATTTCCTCTCACACAGAGCTAAGCATCCATCCTGGGCTCAAATGAAGCTCGTAAGTGATTGGACAGTTACTGGGGGAAGAGCAGCCACATATCCAGAAGCAATTCTGCCTAATTCAATGTTATTTTGGCACCGCTAAGGGTTGATTATGTAATATTCTAGACCCTCTGTGGTGCCTCAGCCCAGGGATCATTAGTGCTAAAGATACCATGCAATGCTGCAAAAGGCGCGGAGAGTTGACCCCTGCTGCTGGCGGTCCACAGAGGGGTTGGATCGTTTCTGCAATGTCATTCTAATGATAGGATTACATTTTCACATATGTGCTCCTCTGAGCTGCTGTGTCTCTTCCCCAAACCTTTGTTTAAATGTCATCTCCTCAGAGATACCTCATGGCTTCCTAGTCTCGAACACTTCATGGGATTCTCCCTGCTCAGCCATTCCTCAAGCCCTTCACGTTTGCATGACGACAGCGGCCTTCTGCCGATGGACTCCATGCTCACAGAGTCCACCAATCACGGGCAAGACCAGAAAAGAACATGTTTAAGTGAACACCAACAAGCATCTCCATCACCATCTTTCCCTGTAACCTCAAGAGTAATAACGGGTTCAGTGAGAATCACATTCTCTGGGATGTTGTGGCTCAGATGTAAAAGTACCCGCGGGTTCACATGTTTGAAGGCTTGGTCGTCAACTGGTGGTCCATGTTGTAGAAGGTTCCAGAAAATTCTGAGGCGTAGCCCTTCCTGGAGGAACTGAGTCACTGAGGTGAGACTTGAGATCTTATAGCCAATCCAATCCCTGCTTCCTGATCATGCATGGACAACCAGCTGCTGGTTAGTATTGTCAACTCAACACAACCTAGAGTCACCTAGGAAGAATCTTGATGAGGAATCGTCACTATTGGATAGACTCATGGGCATGTCCATAGGATACTGTCTTTTTTAATTTATTTTATGCATATCAGTACACTGTCACTGTCTTCAGACACACCAGAAGAGGGCATCAGATCCCATTACAGATGGTTGTGAGCCACCATGTGGTTGCTGGGAATTGAACTCAGGACCTCTGGAAGAGCAGTCAGTGCTCTTAACCGCTGAGCCATCTCTCCAGCCCAGGGAATGTCGTGAGTAATTGACTCAGCCCTCTGTGAGTGGCATCATCCCCTAGTATGATGGATGCACCTAGGGAATTATCTTAAGTAATTGACCTCTGTGAGTGGCATCATCCCCTAGTATGATGGATGTATGACTGGAGAAATTTAGCAATCAGATAAGCAAGCAAGCAAATGAGGAAGGGTGAGTGTATTCCCATTCATTTTCCCCTGTCCTTGGCTGTGCTTATGATTTGACTAGTTTCTTAAGTGCCAGCCACCTTGACTCCCCCATAGGGAAAAAAACCAAGTGAGAATCTTCCTCTCCTGCTTGCTCTTGGGATATTTTAGGTCAGCAATGAGAGGGAACTAGAGTGGCCATCACATGACTTCTTATAGCATAGAAAAAAAAAGGTTAGTACAAACATCATAGGTGATGAAAACAGGTTACATACTGATATCCTGCCACTTGTGTAAGAAACCTGAACATGATTTGGGTATCTATGCGTTGTCCTAGATCCTGTCTACCCAGATTCTAAGATGAGATTCTGTTATTCATATTTGCTTCATATCTGTTGTTCCTACTCCTACACACACGCACACACCACACACACACACACACACACACATACACAGACACACATACAAACAGACACACACACAGACACACACAGAGACACACACATAGACACATACACACACAGAACACAGACACATACACACACAGACACACACACATATACACACAGACACACAGACACAGACACACACACACATACACACACAGACACAGACGCACACAGACACACACACACATATACACACAGACACACAGACACAGACACACACACACATACACACACAGACACAGACGCGCACACACACACACACACAAACAGATACCTACACACAGAACACAGACATATACACACACAGATACACGCACACAGACACACACACAGACATGCAGACACACACACTCACACACACAAAGACACACACAGAGAATGAGTGCTTAGTCAAGCTGGACCTGAAGCTTTCTGACAGCCATGTCACAACCTCACCCCAGCCACTGCTGGGAGGTGTGAGCAGGCAGAACCCCCACACAACCTCCCAGTGCCACTGAGGACGTAGCTACTCCACTTCCAGCCATGGGGTTTCTTCAGCCTGCTGCACGTGTTCTAGAACAGTCTCCCTGGCCTCTCCAATGGCAGTCACACCCGTCAGTCTGCATCCTCCCATGCAGCCTCCAGTTCCCGGTTTTCCAACCACTGAGTGGAACAATGAGATTTTTTTTTCATCATTATTTCAAATGTTTTTCGCAGGCTTGATTTAAAAAGGGAAAATTCCCCACCATATTTTCGGTCTGATTATCAGATGATGACGGACAATAGATTGATAAGAGTCACTCGAGGCGGCCCGAGCTCTTGTGTATAACAGCTACTCCAATTATCAGACACTGCTGAACTATTATTGATCCCGCTCCCGTCGGGCGATCACAGAGCGTTCTCCACTTCTTTAAAGTGCTGTTAGCAGAACGCCCAGCCAGGGAAAGGCGTGAGTCCCCTTTCAACACAGCTCGATACAGTAAATAGCACACAGTGAAAGTTCAGAGTTCTGCAATCTCAGTGAAACAAATTTACCCACGTAAACACACAGGCTGGCTGGTCGCTAAATGGTTTATTAGAGAGCGGCACCCGCGGGGTCATTGAATATGGAACTGTGGCTTCAATGGATAGGTGGAACTTACTCCGTTTGCTTCGGTGGCAACATAAAATGGGGGGCGGTAACAGGAGAGGCAGGGAGAGGCCCTACCTTCCAGTGCTCTTGGTGACATTTTGTGCTGTCCTCTAGGGTAAACTCGGCACATTTTGTTTCTGCGAGGGCTGTAGTATTCACAGGCATGTGAGGCCCCCTTCCGAAAGCGATCCTCTGAGAAATGTCTGCAGAGCTTGGCTGGGCTCTTGTGGAGAGATGCTCTACCAAGACAGCCTCTCCACCGCCCCCGGGTATCTGATTTGGCTGGTGATGGATTAGATGGTCCTCTCTGATGGCCCAGCTTTTGTTGTTTGTCCAAGGCCAAATCAGAACATAAAACTTAGTCGATTGACAAACAGGACATCAGCCCGTAACTGGAATGCTAATCTCTGGACTCCATCAGCAGTTACCCAAAGGGCTGACCACGAGGCAAGTCAAATGCCCAAGGAGTCGATGGGAAGTGTTTTCTGTTATTTGGTCTGCCATTTCTCCCCTGCCCTATATTTTTTCCGTTTTGAAAATAAAACTGCAGAATTTCTTCTGCAAAAGGCAGCTGGTCAGAACGCCAAGTTCATACCATGACACCGTGAGCTCTGCAGCTCGCTCTCCCAGCCAGCCAGGTCCCAGCCTGCTGCTGTGTTCAGCATCTACATACAGGAGCTGTGGTTGGGAGGGCAAAAGCTCACAAGTCCCTGAACAAAGGTTTAGGGATATCCAGGCTCTGGGAAGGAGGCAGGCCGTTGGAGGGTAGTAGGTAGGGTAAGGAGCAGCTGGGGAGAGCATGGCTGCCCACAGTGCAGTACTAAACTCCCCCCACTGCTAATGCCACTGGCACATTTGCTTGTTGGGGGTCACAAAAGGTTCATCTGTGTCTGAGTCATTTGTGGTGGGGCAGTAGAGATGAACAGGCCACAGGACAGTGACAGCCACTTAGTGTGGGCCGGCTAAGCTACAACATGTGACAGGCTCCTGGGTACAGTGTGCACTTGGTTAAAGGTACATATTTTAGCTTGCAGCCCAGGCGGCTGCTGTGGGAGATGCTTGCCCTGGCCTAACAAATCAATGGTTTAGAATGGTGACGGACTTGCTATAGGTGCTAGGGGCAGGCACAAGAGAAAGAATCAGGAAATACCTCCAGGAACCGTGGGCACGAGTCCAAGGGGACACCTGCACACACATGTCCACAATGGCCAAGAAGAAGGAGAAGGCCTCATGTCCAAGTATCATCAGTGAATAAGCAACACGGAGACTCCATAATGGAATAATCCTTGACCTTTAAAGGCAAGGATGTTCTTGCACACGCTACAACATGTGCAAACACTGAGGACACTAGACTAAGTCAAATGAGCTAAACACAGGAGGCAAAGTGCACTACTATTCAATGCAGATGCTCCCTGGAGTCCTCCAAGCATGATGAGGCAGCCTGGGATTGAGGAAGAGATTGGTAAAATCTGCTCCAAGAGTGATGCATTCAACGTAGCTATGACCAAAAGGGGTTGAACGCAGTAAGCTCAATGGTCTGTATATGTTGCTGTAGCTAAATCAACAGAATGTCTAGACAGCCTGGATGGCAGGATACTGATCAGGAAGACTTGAGAGTCCCCCTCTCTCAGGAGTCTGGAGTGCCAACTGATGCGGGTAAGGTGTGAGTTTGTTTCTTTGGTTGTATCTTTAGTTTGGTTGTGTGTTAGCTCAGGCTGCCGTGAACGCGCTGTGCAGCTGATGATGACTCTGAACTCCTGTTCCTCCTGCCTTCGGCTCCCAAATGTTGAGCCATGAGCATGTACCACCACTCCTGCCCGCGTTCAGCCTTTGCTTTAGGGATGGTCTCTGATCTTTGGTGGAAGAACCCCTGAAATACCTGAGTGAGATTTAAGGAGACTCTGGGCGTCACGGATGGAGAACATGGCCCTGGGAAAGAACCTGATGTCTGTAGCCACGAAGGAATGCTTGGAGCTAGGAGTTAGATAATTAGAACACAGCCAGCTTTGGCCATTTATCATCCATGCGACCTCTGACTCCACAACCCCTACGCCTTGGACCTCAT
Organism: Rattus norvegicus; assembly: GCF_021556685.1. NCBI lineage: Eukaryota > Metazoa > Chordata > Mammalia > Rodentia > Muridae > Rattus > Rattus norvegicus. The sequence continues at coordinate 85,643,111 of NC_141549.1, forward strand.
ACCTGAGAAGCTGGGATAACTGCTGTGGAATCCTCTAGACTAGACCTAGTAGACCACTGGTAACGCAAAACTGCTCCCTGTCAGCCTGAGTCTTGATTTCTCCACACACGCTCACCAGGGGTGCATAGAGTAGCCAGGGGGCAGGCCAGATGCCTGTCCTTGGTTCCATGCACAGCAGATGTCAACGAAGAAAATGTTATTCTCCTGTTCCAAGCATCTGGGACGGCCAGCTCCCTCATCCCAGTGCCACCGTTCATAATCAAAAGCAGCAGTTGCCAAGGTCCTCACATGGGGGAACTCTGTCCCCAAGTCTCTGCTTCCCTGCAGCAACCTTCTGAGATCAAAGCACTGTGAAGCCTCTTGCAAGGCAAGAAAAGCAGCTCTAGGAATCTAAGGATTTACCCACCATCCCCCAGTCAGGAGGACATGAAGCCAACTTTGTGCCAGGGAAGGGCATCTAGGACCCAAGGCCGTGTACCAGGCCCAGACTATAGGTGTGGCCCACGCAGGTGGGTGGCCTGACACTTCCATGGGCAGAGGAACCTGGTTCACATCAGTGGAAGCAGCAGCAAAGGCTCAGCGGGCCACTGGGACATAGCCTCGGGCTCCATCAACGACCACATCTCAGGGAAGAGGCGTGTTGCCAGAAACAAATTCCCCTCTAACTGAAGAAAGAAAAGTTGACTGTGAATGAAGACTTGTGTGTTACACTGAGTGAGTTGGTAAAAACAACCAAAATATCAGTGATTCTGTGACCTGTGTGCGTGTTGACAAATGCTGGTGACTAATCTCATAGGTCAAATACTGATCTTCCTCCAAGAAGACTTCTACTCACTTTGACTCCACCGTGAAATGTCCCTGCATGAGCATTCTCCTTCCAAACTGTTTTGGGAGCTAGGGCGGTGATCAGGCCCATTCTGATGCTAAGAATCCTGCAGAACACAGGGAACTAGATCTCCAGCGTCTGGAAGATGAGTTAGAGGCAGTTCAAACACGCCATTACCCAACAAGCCACACTGCTTATTCTTGCTTCTTGTCTTTGGTATTCTCCTGGAAAATCATGTCTTTGGCAAACTGCTTTTCAGAGAGAGGAATCTAACAGTAACCCTCTCCAACCCCCGACACCTCCTGCCCCAGCTAAGAGCTTCAGTATAGCCAGCCTTCAGGGAAAGATGTTGGTCAGCGCTCTAGTCTCCCTGCTTATAAAGTGTTTTGGTATAAGCACGTCTACCTTTAAAAAGCAAATTAATGAATGATGATAGCTGCTAAAATGTAGCATTTTCTGGAAGAACTGTAATACACCTCCCGCACTTCCACAGAGCTTGAACTCCTGGGGATTAATTGGAGAGCAATTTAAAGAAAGAACATCTCTCTCCTCTCCAACTGAGTTTGGGAGGCGGGGGTGCAGGAAGCAGGGGACCAGGGAGATAAAGGAGTAGGCATGCTATGCTGATTAGAGCTGTAATGGAGAGAGGCAAGCAGCAGGCTACAGTCCTGGAGGAGAGAGCCAGTTTGAGCAGAGGGATACCATAGGGATGCCACAAGGGTGCCACAAGGGTGCCACAGGGATGCCATGGGCGGTGCCACGGGGATGCCATGGGGATGCCATGGGGATGCCATGGGGTATACTACACTGACTAAAGGGGAGGGAGAGGCTCTGGTGGGGATATGTTCCCCAGCTACTGTTCTCTCTCTCTTTCTCTTTCTCTCTCTCTCTCTCTCTCTCTCTCTCTCTCTCTCTCTCTCTCTCTGTGTGTGTGTGTGTGTGTGTGTGTGTGTGTGTGTAGGAGGATACAGGTGCATGTGCATCTGTATGCACATGTTTGTGTGTATAGGAGAGTGCAGGTGCGTGTACAGATATGTGAGCATGTGTGTTTATAAGAGAGTTCAGGTGTTTGTACACATATGTGTGTGTAAGAGGATACAGGTGCATGTGTGTGTATTGGGGGACATGTGTACATGTACGTGTATGTGTGTGTAAGAAGGTATAGGTGTATATGTTCATGCATACAGGATAATACAGGTGTGGGCATAAATTTTCACAACCTACTTTTTTTTTTTATTAACTTGAGTATTTCTTATATACATTCCGAGTGTTATTCCCTTTCCCGGTTTCTGGGCAAACATCCCCCTCCCCCCTCCCCTTCCTTATGGGTGTTCCCCTCCCCACCCTCCCCCCATTGCTGCCCTCCCCCCAACAGTCTAGTTCACTGGGGGTTCAGTCTTAGCAGGACCCAGGGCTTCCCCTTCCACTGGTGCTCTTACTAGGATATTCATTGCTACCTATGAGGTCAGAGTCCAGAGTCAGTCCATGTATAGTCTTTAGGTAGTGGCTTAGTCCCTGGAAGCTCTGGTTGCTTGGCATTGTTGTACATATGGGGTCTCGAGCCCCTTCAAGCTCTTCCAGTTCTTTCTCTGATTCCTTCAACGGGGGTCCTATTCTCAGTTCAGTGGTTTGCTGCTGGCATTCGCCTCTGTATTTGCTGTATTCTGGCTGTGTCTCTCAGGAGCGATCTACATCCGGCTCCTGTCGGTCTGCACTTCTTTGCTTCATCCATCTTGTCTAATTGGGTGGCTGTATATGTATGGGCCACATGTGGGGCAGGCTCTGAATGGGTGTTCCTTCAGTCTCTGTTTTAATCTTTGCCTCTCTATTCCCTGCCAAGGGTATTCTTGTTCCCCTTTTAAAGAAGGAGTGAAGCATTCACATTTTGATCATCCGTCTTGAGTTTCATTTGTTCTAGGCATCTAGGGTAATTCAAGCATTTTGGCTAATAGCCACTTATCAATGAGTGCATACCATGTATGTCTTTCTGTGATTGGGTTAGCTCACTCAGGATGATATTTTCCAGTTCCAACCATTTGCCTACGAATTTCATAAAGTCATTGTTTTTGATAGCTGAGTAATATTCCATTGTGTAGATGTACCACATTTTCTGTATCCATTCCTCTGTTGAAGGGCATCTGGGTTCTTTCCAGCTTCTGGCTATTATAAATAAGGCTGCGATGAACATAGTGGAGCACGTGTCTCTTTTATATGTTGAGGCATCTTTTGGGTATATGCCCAAGAGAGGTATAGCTGGATCCTCAGGCAGTTCAATGTCCAATTTTCTGAGGAACCTCCAGACTGATTTCCAGAATGGTTGTACCAGTCTGCAACCCCACCAACAATGGAGGAGTGTTCCTCTTTCTCCGCATCCTCGCCAGCATTTGCTGTCACCTGAGTTTTTAATCTTAGCCAGGACGTTCTCAGTTACCAAATCGAAGACTTGTGGTTCGAAACCCAGATCACCCTGCAAACAGCTCTAACATTCCTCTTCATTGGCACCGGCTCCTAACCCAACAACTGTACAAACACGTTGCTTGTGACCACGCACTGTCTCCTTTTTCTCATTAAACATTTCACACAACACAGCTGATGCTGTAGAAAGGTTCTCCGTGCTCCTATTAGAAAACCACCTCAATGTCAAAGGAAGAGAGAATGGCATGTCCCTATCAGTGTGTGACCTTAGTTCTAGGCTAATCTCGGAACGAGGTAACCTGGTAAAGGATATTCCTCCCTTAAGAACCAACCATGGGATGTGACTTGCACGGTGAAATACTGAGTTGAGAACATTTAGAGGCATCCTTTATAGTAGTCCTCTAGTCAAGAAACAAGACATATAGGTAGACCCCCAACTATCTGTGTTGTAATCTACTGGCTCTAGACCTGGGGATGGAAAATATTCCCAGGAAAGGCCACACAGTACACACAGTACATGTCCATTGTGATAGAAAAACATCACTTGGGCAGCCCAACTCCAATCAAGCTCCCTCCAGTTAGAACTGCTGATATATTGTGTTAAGAATCTTTGGGTTGGGGAGAAGTGTATTGTGGGAAAGAGCAGCATCCCTGGCCTCTACCCACTAGATCTCATTAGCACTTCGCCCCATGCCAACAGCCAAAATGTGCTACCGCACTTGGCCAAGACCTCCCTGGCAATAGTGACATTCCCTGAGTAGAAGTTTTGTAGCCAGCCACCAATTTGGGAGAGATTCAGGGGACAGAGTCAGTGACACAATCCCTAGGCAAAACTAGCCCAATGTACCCCGGAAGGAACTCTTAACAGCCTGAGTCCCTCCACGTGTGAACCACAAGGGAAACGAAACAAGATGGTGGGGGAGCTGTGGCCTGAAAAAGGACTGAAGTGTGAGCAAGCCGTAGCTCTCAGCCTCTGTAGCAGAGCCAAGCACACTTATCACCATGCTGACCTGTCAGCCGCTCAGTTAGAGGTATGAACTAAAGAGTTGGTAGGTTCACAAGGACAATGTGACACCTCAGACTTATTTCAAAACAGAATGGGTGGGCAGTGAAGTAAAGTTGACCACGGAAGCTAACATTTCAATTATGTGGGTGTGGACAGGTTCATTATCTGATGATCTTTTCAGAGACGCACTGAGAATGTCCCGTAAGAAACGAATTCTCAATCAGGACTTTCAGCAATAAGAGTCACACAGGAATTGGGACTGAGAAGAGCAAGTTCCTGCACATTGCCTTGACCAAATATTTGACAGACAGTGGGCCTTGCAGAGAGACTCACAGACCAGGGTGGAGCACACCTGTGACCCCAGGACTTGAGGGGCTGAGACAGAAGGATCGCCATACATTCAAGGCCATCCCGAGATCCATCGTGAGTGTCAAGCTAGCCTGGTATACAGTTCCTGTCTGAAATTTTTAAATTGTCTTTTCTCCAGCATCCTCTAGGAATGGACTTTACAATACACACAAGAGGATGGTTAGATGCCTCGGCTCAGCACCCAACATGGTTCTTTTGCTGGTAGGCCAGATAGCCCAAAAGAGACAGAAAGAAGAGCCGGCAAAATGGCTTGTTGGGTAAAGGTGTGTAGCACCGAGGCTGACAGTGCATTCAATCCTGCAGACATCCATAGAACGGAGAGAGATGTGCCTCCTGCAAGTCGGTTGCAAGCTCCTATAACCTCCTTTGACCTCACTGGCAACCCATGGCTTCATGCCTACACACATACACGCAGTAAATTTGAAAAGGAATTTAGGAACTTTAGAGACCCTCCAGAGTTAGTAAATTAAGGGGGAAAAAGATCATGTAAGGGAAAGAAGTCAGATGGTCTTATAAGCATCCTGGGAGCATTCTCCCTCTCCCTCTTCCTCTCCCTCTCCTTCTCCCTCTTCCTCTCCCTCTCCTTCTCCCTCTCTCCCTCTCCCTCTCCTTCTCCCTCTCCCTCTCCCTCTCTCCCTCTCTCCCTCTCTCCCTCTCCTTCTTTCTTTCTCTCTCCCTCTCCCTCTCCCTCTCCCTCTCCCTCTCCCTCTCCCTCTCCCCCTCTCTCTCTCCCTCTCCTTCTCCCTCTCTCTCTCCCTCTCCTTCTCCCTCTCTCTATCCCTCTCCTTCTCCCTCTCCCTCTCCCTCTCTCTATCCCTCTCCCTCTCCCTCTCCCTCTCCTTCTCCCTCTCCCTCTCCCTCTCTCTCTCCCTCTCCCTCTCTCTTTCCCTCTCCCCCTCTCTCTCAGAGTTTTTCCAGGAGAGTTTTTCCACATCCCCACAAGGCCATACTGCTCCCTCTTTAGGTGAGGGCTGGTATCACACCCCTGCCACTCTGTCCTCTCTTAAGACTCTCTTCTCTGCAGGGTTGTGAGGCCCCTGTACTAGGGCCTGCATTCCTCTTCCTTAAGAAATAGATTCTCAGCTAGGATCACCCCTATATCCTCCCAGGAGCCTCCCCCATCCCAAGTCTAAGGCTTGTCCCAGAGATACACACACACACACACACACACACACACACACACACACACACACACAATTTCTCTTCTCTTTCCCAACCCTCTCACCCTACCTCTGCTCTCCCAACACTTGACCACCACCCCACCCCATGTCCTCCCCATCCCCTCTCCCACCTAGTTCCTTCCCTCCCTCCCTCCCTCCACTTCCTATGTCTCTTTTATTTCTCCTTCTGAGTGAGATTCAAGCATCTTCCCGTAGGCCATCCTTATTACTTAGCTTCTTTGAGTGGAGCTTGAAGTGGCCACCTCCTGTAGCCAGGAAGGACTTCCAGTGGAGGGAGGGGGACATCAACCCATCCACAAAACCGTTGACTCAAAATGTGCCGTCCCTACAAGATGCACAGGGACAAAGATGGAGAAGAGACTGAGGGAACAGCCAACAATGACTGCCCCAACTTAAGACCCAGCCCACGGGAGACAGCCAACCCCTGACACTATTAATGATACTCTGCTATGCTTGCAGACAGGAGCCTAGCATAACTGTCCTCTGAGAGGCTCCTCCACCCAAAAGTTGACAGAAACAGATGCAGAGACCCACACCAAACATTAGGCAGAGCTCATGGTGTTGGGAGAAGGATTAAGGGAGCTGGGGATATCAAGGATGCCACAGGAAAACCTACAGAGTCACTAACCTGGCCAGTGGGGACTGCCAGAGGCTGAACCGCCAACCAAAGAGTATGCAGGGGCTGGACCTCGGCCCTCTACACATTTGTAACAGATGTATAGTTTGATCTTCATGGGGGTCTTCTAACAATTGGAGCGGAGACTGTCTATGGCTCAGACTCTGTTGTCTGCCTTTGGATCCCCTTCCCCCTAGCTTGACAGACTGGTCTGGCCTCAGTGGGAGAGGATGTGCTTAGTCCTGCTGGGCCTGGCTGTGCCAGGCAAGGTTGGTATTGGAGAAGAGGAGCTTCCTTTCTCTAAGGAGAAGAGGAGGGAGAGTAGAAGAAGGGGATAGGGGTTGGATAAGGAGGAGAAGAGAGAATAGGGCTGTGATTGGCATGTATAATAAATTAATTCATTAATGAAAAATTATATCTACCTTGTGGGGAAGAAAAGAAATGAATTCTCAGGCTGGGGTGTGTCTCAGTAGTAGAGAATGTGCTTAGGTTTCCTGAAGCTCTGGGTTCCGACTCCAACACTAAAAAAATTACCCAAAGCAATTGTGGTAGTTTGAATGAGAATGACCTCCACGTTTGAATGCTTGGTCCCCAGTTGATGGAACCATTTGGGAAGGATTAGGAGGTGTGGCCTTGATGGAAGAAGTGTGCCACTGTCATTATGCATGTCCTGCCTTTTACCTGTCACCTTAAAGGCACCTCCTGGGGAGGAGCTGGATGACCCCAGCACAGTCTGAGCAAACAAAGGAATCAAGCCATTGACAAGATGCTTGGCAAGGCACAATGAAGCTAGAACCAATCGGATTTGTCTTCTGGCCTTGGCCTACGCACTCCTCAGTAAAGGAAGGGGTTAAATCAGATATTAATTCTGCACCAGTCAGTTCTGTCTTCTCTAGCTTCTACCCCACACTGACACCTGAATCTTCTGGGGACCACAGAAATGCTTGCTTTTTTCAGTGATGTAGCACTGAGGATCTGATTATGAACAAGTTTCTGGACACAATGTCAAAGGACACGGTGGGCCTGGAGCTGCTGGTGACGGTCAAAGGCCATGTAGGAAGTCGTGCAGCAGGAGCATAGCAGAGCAGGAAGAGCTTTTGAACCTGAGTGTAGCCAACGAAGATGGAGCTTCACCCTCCAACCCGTCAGAAGCAGAAGATCTAATGGGAAGACAGAGGTGAACATCCATGCAGCCTCGTGTATATGAGAAGCAGAGCGCACAACGTAAGGGCATGGGGATAGATGTGAACTGGTGGGCCAGGATTGTCTGCAGTCGGCCCCTGCACGAGGCCGGGATTCTGCACTTCATCTATTAGGACAACGCTGGAAACACCATGAAAGAAATGACGAATTAGCAATCTGGTGGCCCAGGCATAATACTATCATTTATATCACAGAGTCAGCAAAATCCAGCCTCCAGGAAGTCAGCACCCCATTCTGACCCGGGCCTGGCCATCAATACGGTTTTATGTGGTTTGCACTAATCACTCAAGGCAGATAATCTGCAAGGTTAATGGTTGCGGACAGTCGGAGAAGTATCTAAGATCTGATAAGGATACCCCACATGACCGCCGTGCTCTGCATATATGTCCCAACCCAGAAGAAAAGGAGGACGGAATCGATGTTTATGGCAGTCCTAATACATCTTTCCATGCAACATATAAATTGGTCCTTCATTTACCCATTCATGTCCCAGTTAATAAATAGCTCAGACACGGACCAGCCTGATCAGAGAAGAGTGGGGCCATTGTACGCCTGTCACCCACTAGAGATTTATGCGGTCACCACACAAGGGACCTGGCCAAGGCTCTCCAATTAACATTCTCAGCTCTTCAAGAAACAGAAACTGTATGTTGGGTTCTGATGAGGACTTTAATATCCATATATATCAAGGCCTTATGTGGAGGCGCTGCACTTTCTTCAGGTAAAGTATTGAGCTCAGGGTAGACAAAAGCCCGGCTAAAGCTTCTTTGTCCAAGATGGGCCACTGGGTGAGTGCGAAGGCCTTGCACTACCATGTAAGCTCAATGTGTCCCCTCCTCTGCTGTCACAGTGACACACACCATGGCTTCCCTAACAGAAAATAGACCTGGGGAACCTTCATGGTTTCCAAGTATATGATGCTATTGAGACCTCTAACACACACACACACACACATGCATGCACACACATACATATATGCACACACACACTCACATTCACACACATTCACACACTCACAACTCACATGAACACACACTCACACACACATACATGCACACACATACATACATTCACACGCACTCACATACTCACAACTCACATGCACACACACGCTCACACACACACATGTACATACACACTCACATTCACACACACACTCACCTGCTCACACACTCACATGCACACACATGCTCACACATGCATACACACACTCAAGCGCCCTCTGCATGCCAGATGCACCGGCAAGCCCCCCATCTAACCACTGGCTAACGTTAGCATGTTCATCTTGAGCAAGTCAGAGCCCATATGCAAACAGACATGTTGGTGCAATACTCCTGAAGGGGGAATCCTAGCTGTGGGTGTTTTTTCAACTTCAAGTTTTCCTTCCCTTCCCAGTATAGTACAGAATTTATTTTCCCAATGTACAAAGAAAGTGCTGGCAACATATTTAAATTGTAGATAGCATTCCCAATGCACGAGGAACTGGCAGGTGGCTGAGGTGTGTCCAGGAGGTTCCTCTCACCCCTGACAGTGAGACAGGCATGATCTGAGGTCTCTGAATCCTGACAAGTCTTCTGCTGAGTGACACACCATCCCCATACAGCTGCCACTCGACATTTGCCCACATTGTCTGGTGCTGCCTTCTTGCCAGCCAGATGTGCACAGAAAGTCACCCTGAGCCAACACTCTCATCGCCTATACTAGAAGAAGCAGGCTACACCTGCCTCTGGGTGTCACATGCTTGGAGACTGGGTACAGAATTACCATGCTGGCTGCTTTTGACTATCAACAAGAGAAACCTAAGGGATTCTGGAAGCACTCCCTGAGTATCTGTGAAAATTATTCCAGGCGTGATTAAATCATGGGGATTTTGAGCAACAGGATGGATTAATGTCTCCATGGATTCATCGGACAACATTATTGGGAGGTGGGACAGATTAAAGGAAATATATCATGGGAGTTGGGGGAGGGGTCCTTGTGACTATGCTATCTTCCTGTATGTCCCTTTGCTTTCTGCTCCTGTCCATCAAGGATTGAAACACAATGTCCCTGCCAGGCTCCCACAGCATGACGGTCTACCCAAACGAATAGGGTCAATAGGCCAGGACTGAACTCTCTAAGACCATGAACTAAGATAAATCCTTACATTGTTTCAGTCAAGTCCTGCATCACCGTGACAGAAAAGTCACTAATATACCAGTAGTCTAACTGAGCTCACTTCCTGGGAGAGACAGCTGAACAGCTTGTCTCCATGAACTGAAGTGACATGTCTTCAAATCAGCTGTGTGCTCCTGGTCCCTGCTGAAGAGACAGGTCACCTTATCAGTGGGGACACCCTCATTCTCCAGTGCACATGAGGCCACAGCATGCCAGAAGTCTGGTAAGAGCTGGAATCCTTCGCACATGCTGAGCTCCACTGGCTTCCTCAAGAGGTTCCTCAGCAAGTTGTGTCCCCCTGGGGAGTGAAAGGAGTGTGGGTGCTTGTTTCTCCTTGATGCAGACTGAGTTCCTACATACTTCTATGTCAGAGGGGTCAGTATATATCTTTCCATTCTCCATTTTTCTTTCTTCTCTCTCTTTCTCTTTCTAGCATGGTCTCACTCTAGAACCCAGGCTAACTTCAAACTCCGTCTTGCTCCCTCCACCTCCCTGGTAACTAGGGTTATAGATATCTCCCACCATGGTGTGTGTGTGTGTGTGTGTGTGTGTGTGTGTGTGTGTGTGTGTGTGTGTTTAAAGAAATAACCTGTCCAACTGCAGATGCATGTGCATGCATGGGCATGTGCACATGTGTGTGCACACAAACACACCTCTGTCAGGACTGTGCACATTTCAGACCTACCTCAGGCTCACCTCAATAGATCTGTGGTTACAAGCCCCAGATGTACTTTTTGGGTCTCTTCTCTGCCTAAAATGCTTCTCCACCCCATACTCCTGAGCCCTTAGACTTCCCTGTTCGAGCTACCTAGAGACACATTGATGTATGAAATCTGTGTGTGTTCAGCGTATTCCACTTGGTGTTCTGGTGTAATTAGGATGTGGGGTAAGGTCTGATTTTTACAGCCACCCTCAGTTGGCCCTCCTTCCATTCACCTGCCCAGTGCAGGGGCCCACTTGGGTCTCACCATCACTGATTCCATTCATTCTTTACCCACTCAAAAAAAAAAAGATTAAAAAGGAAAATTGAGTTTTCCGATGGAACAGAGAGTAATTTCAACCTCAGAAGGCACCGCCGATATTCACCTGCAGGCGGCCCTTTGTAGCTGGGAGGGAGCCTTGTAGAGCATTCTTTCCAAGATTAATAGCAAAAATGGCCCTCTGCAAGGAGGACAGCACGGTGCCCCAGGGGGTATCACCTGCCATTTCTCTTCCTCCCATTTCCTGTACCCCAGTCACAAAGCGCTAACTGCCACGCTTGGCAGGTTTCCAGGATGAGCGGGCGCAGCCAGGGCTTGCACAGCTAGGCGCCGCTGCCCACTTCCCCCTCTTCTTCCTCCACCCTCCTTCCTGTTATTCCACAGCTTCCCTGGGAAGACCCCAGAGCGCGGTGTCCAGTGCCGCGTACAGCCACATCCCACCGCCAGAAGCACTTCCACAAGAACCAAATGATGGCAGAGAAGAGGGTAGCCATCCTCCTCCTCTCCTGACCTGAGAGAGGCAGGAGGCAGGGCTGTGTGCCTCCGCCCTTCAATCAATCGGGATAGCAGAGGAAATTTCCTTAATGCTAGTCCAGGACATCCTGGCCGGTTTTTCTCCAACCCACTGCTGCCCTTGGGTGCAAATGATCTGGGAGCCGCTGAGCGCCAGCCTCTGTCCTGAATGGTGGGTAGGGCTATCGTCATGGTAGAGAGGCCCAGGTGGTTTGTTAGGGCACAGACAGCCAACCCCTGCCTGTCTCTGTTGCGAGGTCTAGGTTTGTGTCTCTCTGTCCTGGAAGTCTCAGCTTTAAGGATCTGTGATGATGGCCCCAGCTAAGACAGCTGAGGAATCATGGGAAAGCCTCGGAAGCCAGGGCCGCCGCCCCCAAACTCCGGAAGGCTTGCTAACTGGCGTGCTCAGTTCTGCTGGAGTGAAGACCAGAGCGTGATGCAGAGTGTTAAAGAAGTGACCCTTTCCCTGGAGAGACTACTGCTGTGCTCACAGACACCCACTGAAGGGCAGCAGGACTTAGCTGGGGCAGGAAAGGCACCATGGAGGAGGAATCTTACTGAGGGGCTTAAAGGCAAAAATGGAAGATCTGGTCCCTGCCTGAACCTCTCCTATAAAGTCTAGGACATTCCCTAAGGCTTGAAGCCAGTCATGACTCAGGGAGGCTGAAGCCGCAGCTCCAAGGAGCCGCCTGGACTGCCAGATCCTGTCCTTTTACTGATCTTACCCTTTCGTGCCTGACTCCCCGGTTCTAAGTCACGAGGTCCAGAGCCTTGGGCCCCCTTCCCGACTCAGGGAAGACATGCGGTGTGATGCCATCTGGGTGGTTAATTGGTGTCGTTTCTAAAGAAGAGGGGTTTTTTTTTCCCAGCATGCCTCAGCAGTAGGAAAGCTTTTAAGAAACAACCTAAATTTTCATTCCGCAACTCCTTTCAAGTCTAATTTGTGTTAATTTAATTAAGGGCGTGCAATTTGGCTGTCACCGAAATTAAATATAAAGAAAAATGTACATTAATGCAAAAGTTGAAGAGTTAGGCATATCGAATTCAAGAAGTTTTTTTTTTAAGTAGATTTCCCTCTATAGCAATAACTCATTAAGAAAGAGAAAGAGGGAGAGGGAGAGAGAGGGCAGGTGGAAGGGGGGAAGGAAGAGAAAGAAAGAAAATTGCACGGGCCTCCCTCTTTTTATTGTATTAGAACATCCAAAACAAGCTACAAATGTTACAAGATTTAAATAAGCCAATACCAGCCACAACCTGTTATTTCTGGTTTCCTGACTAGCATGTTTGACTTTGTGTGCATGTGCATGTGTGTAATTGTGTGTGCACATGTATGTGTACCGATGCCTGTGCACATGTATATGTGTGGTGGACAGAGAACAGCCTTGCCTGCTTTCCCTCAGGTACCCTCCATTTTATTTAAAGCCAGCTTTTCTCACTGGCCTGGAACTTGCTGAGCAGATGAGGCTGGCTGACTCAGGCTACAGAATATGCCCGTGGTGTGAGGGTCATTTGGCTTCCAAGGACTTCAAGGAAAGCCATCAGGTCACCAGGACCTGAGCTCTGGAAACAGAACACCCAAGTAGATATCCAAGGCCATCATCCCACTAAAGGAGTGTGAGGTAGCTGGTCACACTGTATCCAGTGGCAGGCAGAAGGTACACACACGAGCTGTACCACATTCCTGGGGTGCCAAGTAGACAAAGAGTACATACACCTCACCGGTAACTCTTCCTCAGTGGTGTGCTTCCCTGGGGTGGCCCTGTGCAAGACTGAAGTCCATTTTCCATGTGCAGTGACTGTTGGAGGTCACTGCAAATCTGTGGCTTCCTCCCAGGATCCTCCAGTCCTACTTGCTTGACCCTAACTATGGGGGCCAGGGGAGACCACCTTCCCATGTGCTGCTGTGACTCGCTGGGACAAAGGCTGCAAAGATAAAGACCCTGTCTCCTTTGGGAGGCAAAGTCCATGATCGCAGTAGGTTGGTCTGGGAGAATCCCACCATCCCTCTCCCTGGACCCTGGAGGCCTCAGCTCCTCCTTGGCTCTGTTTTTAGTCAAACTTCCAATTGGGTTTAGTCAAACAGCCATATTGGATTTGGGTTCACCTTGACCCATCACCAGGTAATACCACACTCATGAGTACTGAAGGCCAGGTCTTCGTCCTCTGGGTTTGAGGGGGTGAGTGACATCCCTAAGTCAGCCCCCTGGACCTGCACTGACCTCATTTCAGGTGTCTTTGCAGTACGGCTAAGGGCGGTTTCTCTCTTTAACTCTGTCCTTCACACTGAGCTTCCTCAACACATGCAGCCCACATCAAGGCTCCCTCATACCTGCTGCCCTGGGCCCAGGCCCCAGACAAGGCCTGAACACCTGCCAGTTCCTTCCTCAGTCTACAACAGCATGGGGACACGAGCCCACGACCTCCCAGGCTAAGAAGAGACAATGAAATATCTACCCCACCTCCATCCCCACCACACAGAGCAACCGACTGCTGTCCCTGAGGACCTGGCACTCTGTATCCCACTCCTGGGGTGCGTGCTGTGTGGCAACAACCCGAGTGTGAGCCTAGATCCCAGAGCTTGAGGCTCATACTGCCACTGCACCATCTTATTTGTGACATTGTCCGTCCAGTTGTCCACTTCCTCTCTGCAGAGCCTCTCATACGCCTCCCACATCCCTCTGGGAGTCATTCTGCCTTTCGCTGCAGGGAAAGGAGTCTGCGGCAGATTGTGAAATTCTGCCGGTCTTGAGCGATGAAGCCCCCAAACCAGATCGGCAGCACCAGACAGGCAGGATCAAGGCACACACACTGTTAGAGCCTAGCTGGGTGATAACTCCAAGCCACCCTGCACTGGGTGGCACGGTAGAGACTCGAGATACTAATGGCTTGTGATTGGCTCTGCCCTTATGATGGGCCATGCTACGTGAACTCCCGGGAAGGAGAGCCTACCTTTGCAATAGCCATGTGTTAATGCATCCCCGATATCTAAATCGACTCCCGGGGTAATGCACCAGCTCCTCAAGCATAAAGACTGAGTGCAATCTTCAGTGTCCACGTGAAAAGCTTGGCAAATTCAAGGCTGAGGTGGGGTTGGTTTCCATAGCCCACTGGCAGCCAGCAGTGCCAACCAGCAGCTCCAGGTTCAGTAAAGGGCTTTGCCTCAAAGTTAAAGTGGAGAACAATAGAAAGATACTCAACATGGGCCTCTGACTTCTAAAGGGACATATGTGGAGATACACACACACACACACACACACACACACACACACACACACTCCATGAAATAGCCCACATAGCATTATTTAGGCTTAGGCTAGAAACACAGAGGCTATACATGATGGCTCCCCGATGAGGTCTCCCATAGTGGAGGGAGCTGCCCCACTAAGTACCCTCAGGTCATTTATTAAGTGTCCCCTTAGCCTTTATTCCCTAAGGCTGGCAAGAACAGCTCCCCTGCAAAATACTAAGGAAACAGAGTCCATTACTTCCTGTGCCTACCTCCACGGAAGCTAATGTGTATCCAGGTCTGAGTCTGTCACCCAGTGCAGACAGGTTTCAAAGCAGCTACCCACGGTGGCCTTCTCGGATTCTAGCTGCCATTCAGGTGCGCTGGGGTAATCCTAGATCATTGTGTGGCCTTGTGTGTTACTAGCTGTCCCCGTGTTTACCCTAGCTCCTCCTGGGGTTTCAGTGCCAGCCATGGGCCTGGGGAATATTTGCTCAGCTGCAGAAGGGTCTCCTGCTTCAGAGGAACCAAGCTGAGCCTCGCCCTTGTCACTGTGTTTACCGTCCCTATCGCATGGGCTCATCTCACAGGGCTGTGTCTCCCTTCCCTTGCAGCTGTGCAGACAGAACCACGAGTCTGTGTGTGAGTGACAGTCAGGCAGTCTCCATATGCCCCGACCAGGAATAGCCCCTCAAGTCTCAGGCATACCCTCCACCCCATTGCCTGACGTGGAGAAGAGACTTGAAGCTTCATCTCCTGTCAGCCCCATCCCAAGGCAAAGATAATCTCAGCGAATGCTTCTCATTCAAGGTCCAGCCTCAGAAACAACCCTGTATGGGTGGACACTGGGGGTGGGGGTGGGGGCAGTGCAGGGATGGGGAACAAGGCCTGCTACTGCACAGAAGGAAGGAAGAAAGGACCCTGGTAAGAACGTAGGAGCAAGCAGGCCTGGTATATAAACACATTGACTCTGTGTCTACATAAACACTATATTCTTTGGCAAAAAAAAAAACAAAAACAAAAAAAAAAAACAAAAAACAAAACAAAACAAAACAAAAAAAACTCTAAAAGCAACTATTAGTCAAGGAAATCTTATCATTTCTAAAATATAAGTAAATCTCGTTATGGAAGCGCTGCCTGTCTCGTCTGGAGAGTACTCCCACAGTACATGTTCTGCTGCTATCAGAGGGTCCAGGTGGTGCTTGGTTACAGCAGAAATATGAGTCAACCACTGAGCGTGTTGAGGATCCCTAGGCACCTGGCAGGATTGTAACACCTCAAGACAGGATTCATAGCCCTTAACAGGCATGAGCTTGAAGTCCAGAGGCATTTGGCAGTGCTCTGATTGCCCCTCTGTGGTTACCACAAAGCCCAGATGCATGGGACCAGTCAGTCAGTCACCAGTGCCTCGCGTGGACTTCCGAGTTAACTGACACATCCCAGCCTCTGGCCCACCACCTGCTGGGCCATCATCCCCATTTACTACGAGCATCATGGTCGGCCATTCCTATCCAGCTCCTGGAGACTGCCCCGCTCCGTCTCCTGGTCCTGGAGCAGAGCCTCTCATTGCATCTCCGTTTTCCTTCGAGCCCCTCCCTGTTCTGTGACATCCTGCATTGCCCTTCCACTGGACACTATGGGGACCGTCACTCCTGGCCAGTTCATTCCTCTCAGGTTTTGTGATTTGAGAGTGTGTACTCATCTTCAGCTGGGTTCAATCCCTGGGAAACCTGTGAAGCACACTGTCCCTCCCCCACAGGGTAGGGACCACATCCTTCTGGAGTGATGTGATTTCTCAACCGGGGTCCCTGGTCTATGATGCCAGTATATCTCAAATTGGCACAGGATCAGAGCTGGGCTAGAACTCCACATTGGTCTTCCCCTCGATGGTCTCCCTTCCTCCCTCTTTATCAGTAGACAGGTCACTAGAATGTACTTATACCAAGAACAGCTTTTTGCAGGAATTCTGGCTTAGGGCTGTGAGGAAAGCAGCAGGATGCGGGGATATTCTCTCTCAAGCACGTAGGCGAGGGAACCCTTGTTTAGGTGGAGAACCTCATAGCACAGCTCTCCAGGTCAACACTAGCAATGCCCAGCCATGTCCAACACTGGCTGCCACCAAGATGGCTGAAAGAGCCTCCTGCCCACAGATGGCTGTAGTTTACAGAGTGTGTAGGCCCATGTGACTGTGCCTGTGCCCACAGAGACACTGTTGCTCTTTCTGTCCTATGACTTCTACTGTACATTTAAAATGTTTGCTGTTTTACCATGGCACTTTCTTTATTTGGGTGATGCCTTTCAGCTCCATGATCCCTTCATGCCTTACCCATGGTCCACAGTCCCTAAGGCCCTGTCAGGTTCTCCTTACCCATGATGCACAGGTCCCTAACACGCTTTCATGTCCTTCTTACCCATGATGCACAGGTCCCTAAGACCCTTTCATGTCCTTCTTACCCACAATGCACAGGTCCCTAAGACCCTTTCATATTCTCCTTACCCAGGATGCACAGGTCTCTAGGACCTTTTCATATTCTCCTTACCCAGGATGCACAGAGGTCTCTAAGACCCTGTCAAGTTCTCTAATCTATAGTCTTTTTATTTCCTTGTCAACAGTGTGGCTGAAATCAAATTCATGTACCATTGATCATTTAAAGAATGCAGTCTTTTATCATAAATACTATTAAGTATCCCATATTTTAGTTTTTAGACATGTTTAATATCTTCGCAGATGTGGATAACCATCACCGCCATCAATTTTAGAACATTTTGCAATCCCATGCCTGTTGACCATCCTGCTGCCACCTCTTCCCTCCAGCCCTCACAGATATGTATGTACTCTTGTCTCTGCTGACTTCCCAACTCATGTAATTTCTTGTAAACCGCTATACGGCTTGCAAGATTATAAGATTGACGTCTCTTGTCACACATATGTTCTCCGTCATTCACATAGGCAACGTTTCGTTCCCTTCTGTAGCAAAGCAGTCTCCCACTGCACGGGTTCCCACAGGCTGTCCATTCACTCCCTAGTAACTGACACCCGCTGGCTCTCACCTTTAAGAACTGCCATTGTGGAAAGGTCTCATGTAGCCCAGGCTAGTCTCAAACTTTCTAACTAGCCAAGGATGACCTTGACTCTCTTGTTAGTGGTTTTTACTTTACATTTTAAAAATGTATTTATTGGGAGGGACACGCATGCCCTAGCACATGTGAAGGGTCAGAGGATGACTTTCAGGAATCAGTTCTCTTCTTCCAGCGAGAGAGAGAGGTCATCTGGCTTGGCAGCAAGTGTCTTTACTCACCGAGCCATCTCACCAGCCTGACCTTGAACTTCCCAGGACTGGGAATACTGGCATGTGCTTTATGTGGTGCCAGGGACAGAACCCAGGGCTTCATGTAGGGCAGGCAAGCAATCTACTGAGTCCTGGCCCTTCTGCAAGCATGTAGGTGTGCACACGCGTGCCCGTGATTCTATGAGTACCAGTATTTGCATGTGCATATAGGTGGCACTGTGGGGGCATATGGCAACTAACCATTTGCAGGGAGCTTTATAGTTCTATGGCTTTAATTTGTCACATTTTTTTTTAAAAAAGCAGCTGTAGACAGAAAGAAGGTGGAAAGAGAGAGAGATTTGGCCTGACCTTACTCGGGACCATATTTATACACAGCAAGCAAGCATTTTGTCACATACCATCACATGTGCAGATGGCTAAAATGCCTATGGAGAAGATTAAAATGCAGCCTCTCGTGGGCTGGAAATTATTTCTGTAGTCTGCAAGGGAAGCTGGGAAGTGTAGTCCTTCAGCAGGAAGCTGGGAAGTGTAGTCCTTCAGCAGAAAACTATCATTCCTAACTCTAGCAGAGTATAGAAATGCCAGGCAGAAGAGTTGTAGCTGTTTTCTGCTGACAAGGGTCTTTATCAGAGGGGTTATCTGGGTCCATTGAATAGGAGTTCTCAGGCCATGCAGCAGCAGAAGAGCCGTAACTTGATCAGCTGCGATGGATCAGGCTATTGCTGTCCTGTATTCCTGAAGAGGCTTAGCAGTAATTATTAGAGCACCGTGAGCAGATGGTTTGGTTACAGAGTTAACCTGAGAGATTTCTCCAGAAGGTTGAGGGAGGGGGAGGAGCTGAGGTGGGAGAAAGCTGACATAGAGTTGATAGGGTGACAGTGGCCGGGGTCGTTACCAGGACTGCTGCACCAAAATGACCTAGCAGGAGCAGCAGGGAGCTACAGAACATCAAAGGAAGGAGACAGAAGAAGACAGAGGGCTGATGTAAAGAACTGAATCTGGCCTGAGTGGAAAGGAAGAAGGTTCCTTTTAGCCAGAGTTTCACCACAGCATCTAAAAAAATCTTTTTTGCTGATGTATTGGGAACAAATGAAGCTGTTGAAGGGTGAAAGCCATTGGAAAACTTAGGCAGAACATTTTGTTTGGGTGTAGGGTGAAATTCAGTGAATAAAACATGCAAAAGACAGGATTGAAGCAAGTAGAGAATAAGGAGGGAAAGTGAAAAGGGAGAAGCCATACATAGAAGGGAAACAGAAGCCCATACATAGAAGGAAGCTTATGGTGGAATGTTTGTCCAGTGCCTGCCTCTAGGCCTCTCTAAAACCACCTAGGATTTGTGGGCATGGAAGCAGCATTGTTGGAGGGCACAGGTCCCATCCCTAGGAGCAGGCAGATCCAGTTCCCTATGATCTTGGAATGCTGCAGCAGCCAAGGAAGCCCGCTGGTCCTAAAGGACAATGAGCTGCTCTGAGCTGGTGAGACACGGGTTATTCGATGCCAAGAAGGCTTCAGCCCAGCTGTTTTGGTTCTGGGTCCCCAAAACAACATCTGGACTGGCAAGAAGAATGTTTTGGAGGCCCATGGCCCATGAGTCCCCTTAGAGGTCACCTAAACTGATTTTAGGGATTCGAGGGTGTCAATCTCGTGGTAATAGTTTCAAGGCCAACAGAAGGGTAACAGCAGTCAGAATGTCTCAAAAGAGGGTCTGTCCAAGGGCTCATGGCAAAACTTCACCCTTGGCAAAGGATTCAGAACCTAAGACAGGAGCTAAGAATTGCGCAACAGAGTTACATGAAGAAAACTTTACCCCAAGGTTAACACGAGTCAATATGACATAACATTAAATATTGAGTCGACGGAAGGCTAAATGCAGTTGTGCCACTGGCTGGATCATGTTCCAGAATTCTGTAGAAGGACACGGTAACTAATCAGCTGTTTGTTGCATCAGACCGTGCATAAGGAACCTGGAGGCTTTGTAAAAGGAGACAGTGGAAGTCAGCATCCAAGGAGCGTACCTGAACAGGTGTCTGAGTGACAGTCATCACTTCTGAGTATGGTGAACTTTGTATATTTGTTTCAAATATTAACGCCACTGGCTATTATGTTTGATTAGAAATAGTTTGGTAAGAATCTTTTTTCAATTGGGACTGTTACCTTAAGTGACCCTATCTAGTATTTGAAAACACGACAGTACATATTTTGTTAACATCTAATTGCTATACCTGTGTTCCAAAGTTGTATAGTAAACGTGTCTTATATTGTCTGGCTGAGTAGAGAGACAATTTAATTCTAAGTTGTGATCCACCCCCCCCCAAAAGAAATGATCTTCTATTTGCTCCTAGAGACGGTGACTGCCTTGCCTCTCGGCTGGCACCTCCCTATGAAACTCTAGAACATCCCAGGTGACTACCCAAGTCAGTGGCTGCCTTGTCAGAAGTAAATGATTTACTTTACAAAGTTTTCTGAAATTAACCCCATTGACAGAACCTTTTAAAAGTCTCTAATAGCTTCATTTCACCCACTCAACCAACAGAAGAAAGAGGAGAGCAGTCAGTCATGTCAAATCTGCCATAAATAATTTACGCCGCGGACTGGATCAACAAAGAAGGCTCTTTACTTCTTCTGCAGATGGGCGGATCTCCAGGTCATCACATAATGACAGCAGTCGGTGTGCTTCTTAACATCATTCTATCTAAAGATAGACTGGGTATTTAGAGAGATCATTTGTAAAGCAAGGTAACCAAATTAAATGAGCATCTGGCCTTTGGAGTTTCTTAGAAAATACCCACAAGCATTAATGTCAAAGCCCATGTCCTCCTTGTAGGCTTCAAGGTGAGATTGCAGACACTAGCTCTGGAACTCTGTCTGGATAGAGACTAGATTTTATTCCCAAAGCACCACAGGTGAGTCCAGGCTGGAAAACATCTCCCTCACCCTAAGTCATCTTTTCCTAAAGAATCTAGAAAGCTTGGGATATTACTAATATCCCAAGTTTGTTGATGCCACATATACAAAACCAACTGTCAAGGACATTGCTTAGACATTCTGGATAACTTCTCAAAGCTGTGAGTTTGATGACAGGGTATCAGGCATCCTCCTTTAATGAAGGGACCTGGGCAGTTAGGGCATAACTTTTTCTAAGAGATAGAATTGAGAGCCAGGGTAGGGAGCATGACCGATGACCTAGCATGCAGGTCCCATGCCAGTCAGGCCTAAGTACAAGGCTCCTCTGTTCACAGCATCCCCATATGTCAGTTTGAAAAACATTGAGGGCAGAGCAATAGCCGTTTGCCTCTTCGTTGTTCCAGACATTTAGGACGTGGTGCAGTTTCCAGGATTCTCCACTAGGCAGGAGAACCCATCCCTGCGTCATATGAAACATGAGGAATAATCGCTTGTTAAATAAGGAGACAGTCTTTTGGTTTGGTTAGGTCTGCACAGCCAGAGGCAAAGGCAGAAGGTCCTCTCCTGGGCCTCATCTCTCAGGTACCCTTGCCCAGTAACAAGGTTAACATGGAACTTACTCGGGTGAGATGGTCCCACGGGGACTTGTGCCCCATCCAGGAGAGCTATGTGAGCCTGCCATGCAAGTCTATTGTAAATTTAATCCATTTTACCGAAGCATTCAATCCCTCATAACCAATTTTTAAAAATACCGGATTTATGTTACTCTCTTACATTAAGCAAACTTTAAACTTATTTTATTCCTGTTAAGTTTGAACCTTAAAATTATTAATTCTTGATTAAAGATCCTTTAGTATTATTAAAACCATAAATACAGTCAACAGAGGAACTGGGAACCTCCTTTGCACGATCCTTCTATAATGTACTTTTGCAAAATACCAGTTTGGCTCAGTTTCAAAACAAACCGTCTTGGAAGCCTGCTGCCGCCGCCGCCTTAGTGTAGATGGGGGAGTGATAGTGGTAGTCAGAGGGCTCGGTGTGTCCAGGTGCTTTGTGGGTGTTGGTTTAGTTGATTTACTGTGCAGTCACCTTAACCAATATGGTGAAGTCACACGGTACGTCCTCTCTTTATCCTTAGTAAAAGCGGTGGCTGAGTCACATGGCTGCCAAGATGGCAGCAAGTCACATGGTTGTTATATATTCCAAGGTGAGCCATCAGCCAGGATGGCGGCAAGCCACATAGCACTCCAAGGTGAGCCCCTCAAGCACACACAAGAGTTGAACCCCAGATGCTGACACGGTATGCTATAGCAAAGTAAGATCATCTACATAGCCCTTTTAAATCACACCCAGTGGACTGACAAATCCTGACACACAGAGTTAAAGTTTCAGCAAAGGCTTTAAAGACGGTGAATAGGACGAAAGAAAATGGGGATGTCCTTACTTCTTAGTTGTTCTTAAGAGCAAAGCATCTCTTCCTGAGTTCTTCTGTTTTTCTCTCCTTTTTCCCTATCACAGAACCAGGTGAGCAACCTGACCCAAGACAGAGACCTTGGAGGAAACGTTTAAACAAACATGCTTTGGTCTGAAGCAAATAGGCCAAAATCCCGAGTCTAACCTCTACAAACCTGGAATATCACTGCTGACAGAGCTAAATGAAAACCCGATGCAGTGGGAAAAGGAGTTGTTAAGGCTGAAAGAATCGAGAAAAGGAAGAGGAAGAGGAAGAGGAAGAAGATGAGAAAGAGGAAGAAGATGAGGAAGAGGAAGATGATGATGGTTCTGGTTCTTTTTTTTTTCTTGTCTATAAAGTATACAATACCCCCACCCCAGAAAATTCACTACCTTTAAAGAAAAGAAATTGAAAATGAAAAAAAAAGAAAAAGAAAAAGAACAAAAAACAAAGATACAAGCAGGATTTTCCAGATTTGGAGAGGCAGACACAGAAGTAGGCCAAACACATATGGCAAGAGAGTTCTGTGAAGACCCAAGTTTGCAGGCCCAATAGAAATGGTGAGAGTTCTGGCTGTGGGTATGAGTGTAAGCGAGAGCCTTAAGAAAGAAAAAAGTGAGCTGTGAGTTGTACAGAGTCTTGTACCACGCTGTCATTCTGCCTTAGGGCGCTACCTAAACCCAGTTAGGTATTAGAAATCACAAGTTCCAAATCTGGGCCAGCAGTGGCCATTTATTTAATATATAAGGAGCCATATTTGCACTGAAAGATCAAGGCCAGTCACCAGTCTCGAGTCTCCTAAATTTGAGCTTCTATAACTTAGCTCTCAAATAAGCCAAAGAAGTGTCTTTTGGTACATTAAATTTGGAACCCATGGCTGGACCCAGGACCAAGGACAGACAGAGGTCAATGTGCAGTTGTGTCACACATTTGCTACAGCTGGAAAAGACAAAAACACAGCTGTAACAAGCATAGCGGCCTTCCCCAACCGATACAATCCCATGGCTCCTCAGCTGTGAGGTCCGTAGAAGGCTGTCCGAGCTTTCAGCTGAATGAGTTATCTTGCAACCACTGAAGGGTCTCCGACTTCGACCAAGTGGGTCTTAGGAAAACTCCAGTGGTCTAAGCTCTAGTGAACCCTCAACCTAACCAGGGCTCCTCAGTGTCAGGTCCGACAGAATTCCTTGTCCCCGCATTTTCTTATGTTGCATGAAGGGACATGGTGGATGAACGCAGCGGTGCTTCTCACCTAGATCAGAATGTTACAAGGGCAGTTCAGTGAGGAAGAAAGAGCAGAGACAGAGAGTGAAAAGACAGACTGGGAGAAACGGTGGCCCCATTGGGCCAGGCAGTATATGAGAGCCAGGGAGATTGGTCCATGAGGGTCTTGCCCCACTAGTAACCTCAGATTTTACATCCTCGGTTTTGGTACCATGTTAGACTATTTTAAAAAGCAATTGTAGAGAGAGAAGGAACACAAAGAAAAAGAGGCATGGTCTGACTTTAGGTAGGACCATGTTTATTCACAGCTAGGGAGCATTTCGTCACCCACAATGGCCAAAATGCCTAACGGGAGAGACGCACGCAGCCTCATAGGAGCAGAAATGGACAGAAATGGCCTCCATAGTCCGCAAGGGAAGCTGGGAAGTGTAGTCCTTCAACAGGAAACCATCTCAATCCACTTCCTGTTTAACGATTATGAAAACAAGATGACTGTATGTTGAGTTCACTTAGTTCTTCACACTGTATTTTTTTTTAAATGTTTACAGATTTAGTGTTTCTGGAAGCGCACAAGGGAAGTTCCCAAGAGGCTGCCAAAAACAGGTCTCCCAAGGAGGAATAAAAATTTTCCCCTTATGGTTTTACGTAGAACATTGAATTTTCAATAATGAGGACAACTATTCATCACGTTCCCATGGATCTCCAGAAAACGACCAGGAAGTGTCTGAGGGCTTATGTTTTAACTGTGCCTAAAGTCAGCATTTCCATAAAATTCTGAAATGTCAGCATCCAAATATCCGGCAAGGCACCCCAGCAGGAAAACCAGCCTGAGAGACACGCATGTTCTTGTGGAACTGCAAATAAGCAAGACGTAGTTAAGACTTGAGGGAAGGTTCCAGAAGCTTCTCCTTTTCCGAGGGAGGAGACTCAGCCTGCCTGCTCGTGCCACATTTCTTCTACCTACACTGTCTGAGTCTTATCCGCTTTAGGGTTACTCTGACAGACTGGCCCTGGCTTCGTCCCACAAACCCCCTTTCTAAGTTGACCTGGCCCCTGTTAACCACACAACCCAGGGACCCTGGCCAGGGGCAGCTATCCTAACAGTCACCCAGCAGGGCTTCCGGTCCCACCCCAGCTTAGCCCAGGCTCTCAACGGGAAGGTCTGATGGCTGCCGGCAGCTCAGCTACAAGAACAAGGGTACAGGAACTGGAAGGACAAAACGCTCTCTTCCCAGAGAACAGCACCTCATTGTCACCAAAGGAGGAGAGAGAAGACACTGCCAGAGACTTTAATGTAAAAATTCCCTTTCCTCAAAACCAGAACAAAAAAAAGTAAATCAAAACAAACCCAAAACACTCTGTAAGTCTGAAATGGTGAAGCTGAGGAGAGAGGAGAGAGAGAAAAATGCATTTGGATTTTTTTTCTTAGTGTGATTATATTATTCCTAAAATACCTCATCCCAGGCTTAGGTGCTATTTCAGGTTTTGATTTGGCATTCATATCAGAAAGCTCGGTTCACTGCTCTAAGAGAGGAGGAGGTAGGCTTCCCTGGGCTTCACTCTCACTGTTCTGGGTAGCCAGGGGCTGTAGAGAGCCCGGCCCGGGAATCCTGGGCCACTGGGGGTCCACACCTTTGCAGGAGCACAGTCCCTGCAAGGATTTCCATCCCCCAAAGGTAGACACCACAGGTAGGACCCGGACCGAGGGTGGGGTGTTCCCAGAATACTCCGTTGTGACCCAGCTCCCTTATTCCTGTTTCTATAGCCCCTGAGGCCTCAAGTTCAGAGCCAGCTCACGGCTGGGCAAGTCTGTTCTTCGTTCCTGTAAAGAGTACTCGGATAACTGGTTTCCATCCAGGAAATTCGTATGTCCAGAGACCAAGGGTCCTAGAGCCCCTGAGCAATCCCAGAGCAGCTGGGCCAGTAGCTGGCAGCTGCAGCGTGAGCAACCCCAGCTTCACCCCTGCTTGGACTCTTCTCTGCTACACACACACACACACACACACACACACACACACACACCTCAAGCTTGCGACTATGTTCAGAGTTGTGGCTGCGACTGCTTTAGAGAGGCACAAAGGGATGAATGACAAACTCTCGAGGGTGACTGAAAGCCTGCAGGCCAGGGTTGCTGCAGACTCTGGCCATTTAGTCATCCCGCTACCCTTCCCACCCTGGGGCTGGGACAGCACAGCCCACCACTGCTAGTGGTCTAGGACCAGGTCGGTCTTGTGAGTGCTTATACAATACTGTTGAAGTCAGCGGACTCACGTGCTTCCGATTAAGCCATCTGAAAATGTGCTGAGAGCAGTAAAGAACAATCCAGAAACAGACATCATGACCTAACAGGAATGTGGGGATTGCCTGCGAGGCCTATCTGTCTCTCTCTCTCTCTCTGTCTGTCTCTGTCTCTCTCTCTCTCTCTCTCTCTCTCTCTCTCTCTCTCTCTCTCTCTCTCTCTCTCCCTCTCTCTCCCCCCCCCACCTCCCTCTCTCCCTCCTTCCCTCCCTCCCAACATTCCCACGCTGTACCGGTGATCCGGTGATCCGGGCAGGGGCCCCATGCTCGTTCCCATAGTCCATTCTCCCTGCCTCTAGCTTAAGGTGGACAAGGCGAGACAAAGCTGTGGCAGATGTGGCGGGGGTTGGGGGCAGGGGGCTCCTAGTATTTGTGGAAGCAGGTGACAGAGGGCAGTGAAGATGAACACTGGGAGAAGCGGGGGAGGGGCATTAAACTCCTCACCCTAACTTTCACAGTTGCTTCTGCTCAGCGCCTGCATGGCAGGTGACCGGGGCTTGGTGCAATTGCAAGGCAGGTGATCTGAGGACCCTTTGGGGCTTCCCAGAACCCAGGGGCAGGGTGCGCATGGGCCCCAGCCTCTTCCTGCTTCCTAAGACATCAAGCTCCAGGCATCAATTCTAACAACTGGGCTCCTGCACATTTATTTTAAGAGGGATTATGCTGACATCTGGTGGCCAGATGAGAAACTCCACTCTGTTAAAAATTTGATTTAAATATGTATCTGATTAGATGCTAGGTAGGTTAGATTTGGGGGGTGGGGGGTGAATGGATGGACGGACGAACGGACAGACGGACGGACGGATGATTGGCAGACAGGTGGATAAATTGACACAAATGTAGAAAAGGGACTACAAGATAGAGAAAGATCTTAAAGGAGGGAAGAGGAACAGGAGAGGCTAAAGGAAAGCATGTGACATGGCCGTAGACAGGGGAAGGAGACCATAAAGAGGGAGAGAAGAGGCCCAGGAGGACAGGGGTGAATCATAAAAGCAAAGCAGAAAGTGGATCTCCACGAGATCCTGGCATTGAAGCTTTCTTTCTATGCTACCCAGAAATTTAATCTTTTTTGAAAAGGTTCATAATTTCCAACAAAAGCAAAAAGATCGGCATTAGATTTAATATGTCCACACCACAGACTGTGGCTCTGAGTGATGGGAGGAGGGTGGATGTCGAGGACCTGACAGGGACATACCCTCTCACCAGAGCCCTAGAGCCCACCACTGCCCCTCCTCTAGTGATCCCAGAGAACACACGGAACTACCACATGCTGTTCTCTGTGCACAACACACTGTAGACCAGGTTTCAGACCCAGCACCCTGGCAGCCAGCAGGACTGTTCCCATAGCAACAAAAGCCTTTGAGAAACTTACCTGGGGTAGGGATTCCCTGGAGGCTATGCCCCTCACAAGGCTTTCCTAATCGGTTAGCTGAGTCCTTTCTGAGGCAGGAGGGAGCTGAGCTGATGGGGAAAGGCTCACAACATGACAGAGAGGATGTCCTACCAGCCAGGCCGGGCATCATGAGAACACGTAGTCAGGCATTTGGTGGAATCCTGGAAGGGTACAGAGCACACACCTGTCTATGCTAGTACCAGGTTACAGTGAAGAAGTTTCCATGATCAATAGCCCAGCCACAATTGATACACAGGTCTTAGGACAGGCATCAATACCTCCTCACCATCACCCTCAATAAACTGCACTAGCTCTCAAAAGGATAAGAAAGTCATTCCAATCCAATATGAAAGGTGACCTGAACAGCAAATGGCCTGAATTTAGCCTTCCCATACCCACAGGCGTGGGTACCCATGGCATGAGGACCGTGGTCACTTGCTCACATGTAACATCTTTCTGGGTTGTGTACAATGATGCTGTGACGCTTACATTAAACCAAACATGAGAAAGGCTGAAGAGGAAAGAACCTGGGTTTCTGGAGTAACCCCAGGCCTGTCTACTCAACTTGTCTCCAGTCCCCATCACGGCTACCTGCAGAGAACCCCACTATGTCCCTCCCTTGGTGTCACCCTGATTCCACTGGGATTCAACACTTGGAATTTATCTTTGGATTCCCAGACTTCTAAAGTCGATGAAAAGCCCCAAGGCGACTCAGGTCAGCTGGAGGGTTCCGAATGGCCTGCTAATAGAGGTGGCCCTACCCTCCCATCGCTGAGCCCTAAGGAGTGCCAGCTGCCTGCTAAGATACAAAGTCCTAAGGCCATGGCTGCCTGCTCAGATCTTGGTCCTGTAGAAAGATAGTGGGCCCAGCTACTTGCGTCCTACCTCTGCCCCACATAGGGCTGCTACTATGACAGCACAGGCATGACATCAACATCTGCCTTTACAGGGGATACCAGCTCTCCATATAGCTTGCTCTGAGAAAACATGCCTGCCTCGCCCCTGGCCATGTTTCCCATCACCATTTCCAGGCCTCTCTGGGGCCTAAGTCCTTCTTGACACTGGCTCTATTGGCCATGTGTCCTTCCCCCACAGGGGTCCTGGGTCCTCTCTACCCAAGAGCCTCTTTCTGGGAAGTCATGGGCCTCTTTGAGCTTCTCATTCACTCGCTCTCTGTCTCTGTCTCTGTCTGTCTGTCTCTGTCTCTCTTTGTCTCTGTCTCTCTTTGTCTCTGTCTCTCTTTGTCTCTCTCTGTCTCTCTGTCTGTCTCTGTCTCTCTGTCTGTCTCTGTCTCTCTGTCTCTCATCTGTCTCTGTCTATTCTGTCTCTGTCTGTGTCTCTGTCTCTGTCTGTCTCTCTGTCTCTCATTTGTCTGTCTCTATCTCTGCCTCTGTGTTTCTCTGTCTCTCTCTCTCTCTGTGTCTGCCTCTCTCTCTCTCTCTCTCTCTCTCTCTCTCTCTCTCTCTCTCTCTCTCTCTCTGCAGAGGTTAAGTACTGGAAAGTAAACCCATGAGCTTCAGACTAAGGTTGTATCTTAGGGGCATCCTGGTGTCTAAAGGAGATACGGCCTGGCATACCAGCATGGGCCTTTTGGTGATGCAGTCACCTTTGGATAACGCATGCTCCTGAAGTACCCCTGTGTGGGGCAACCACTAGTTTAGCTCAGCACGTTGGGCTCGGCTAAATTTACTTCTTTGGCATCTTCATCTAGACTCTCCCGAAAAAAAAACACACAATAACTGATACCCACACAGACAGACATCAACACAATTGATGGTTCGGTAGGAAAGTGTTCAGCTCGCAGGTATGAGCAACCGACTTTGATCCCCTGAGCCTACACCAAATCCAGGTGCTGTGTCGCTGTAATCCCAGCACTGAGGAGAAGCAGGAAGCCCCTCGTGTCTTGCTGGCAAGCAGTCTAACCAATGATGGAGGTTCAAGTTCTGTGAAAGATCTGTCTCAAGAAAAGTGGAAAGCAATTGAGGAAGATACTTATCTTGACCTCTGACCTCCACATGCACGCGCGCGCACACACACACACACACACACACACACACACACACGTGCGCACACACAGTCAATGAAGCTACCTGAATGGATAGGAAAGTCGTTCTCAGAAGCCATACTATTTTGAAGTAAGTGCCAAAGCCGGGATGGATTCCTGTCAGGCCCCACGCAACACAAGCCATTGCCACTGCTCTCAGCTCGGTAAAGCACTGGATTGTACGTCTATATTGCTGAAGACACCATGCGTGCTTTGGTGACGTGCCTCCTGGTGTGTGTAACAAGTCATGGTGTGACCAAGTATTTCCCAGTTGTTTATAAAGCCCATTCACAGGAGGGAGCCCATGTTTATACTATAAGCCCAGAAAAGTGTATGTGTATGAGTGTGTGTGTGTGTGTGTGTGTGTGTGTGTGTGTGTGTTAGTATACCTGTCCAACTACCTTCTAAACAGTTACATTTGCATCTATAGATTGCCACTCTTGTCAGCCTAAATTGTGGAGGAAAAGGTCTTTTAAAGACTTTTTTCTTCTTTTATGTGTGTTTGTGTATACATGTAGTAAGTGTGTAGTATATGGTTATAGTATATGTGTGTTTGTATGTAGTGTTGTGTAGTTTGTGTAGTGTGTGTGTATGTGGTATGTGTAGTGTATATGTGTAGTATGTGTAACATGTATATGTGTGTGTACAGTGTGTGTATGTGTAGTGTATGTGTAGTGTGTGTGTGTAGTGGGTATGTGTGGTGTGTGTGTATAGAGAGAGTATTGTGCAGTGTGTATCTGTGTGTAGAGTGCATGTGTGTATAATGTGTGTGTGTTGTATGTGTACTGTATTATGTGTGTACTATGTGTAGTATGTGTGTATGTGGCATCTGTGTGTATATAGTTTGTAGGGGTGGGTATATATGGATATGTGTATATATAGTTTGTAATGTGTAATGTGTGAGTAGTGTGTGTGTTTGCAATGTGAGTATAGTGTATATGTAGTGTATAGTTTATGTGTAGTGTGTGTATATGTGAAGTGTATGAGTAATGTGTGTATGTATAGTGTATCTATGAATATGTATAGTATGTATGTGTGCATAGTGTGTATGTGTAGTATGTACGTAGTTTTTATGTGTAGTGTACGTATAGTATGTATGTGTGTATTATGTGTACTGAGTGTGTAGAATGTATTAGTGTGTGTATACATAGTATTGTAGTGTGTGTATGTATGTGTGTAGTGTGTGTGTAGTGTGTGTGTGTGTGTTGTGAGTGCATGTGCCTGTGGAGTCAAGAAAACATGCTATCCCTCTACAATTGGAGTTGCAGGCAGTCGTAAGTCACCTGAGTCGATCCTGGGAGTGGGTTCTCTGGAAGAACAGGAAGCATTCCTAACCATCAAGCCACCTTTCCAGTACAAGAGACTCAGAGTCAATCAAAGCATAAGTGGCTACTGCTGAAGAGGCTGGGCATTCAGGAATGGTGACAATACCTGCAGTTCCAAAGGAGCATTGCATAGGAGGAGCAAAGAGACCAGAGGATGGGGAAAGCGTCATAGCTACTTCCTCTAGGAGAGGAAGTAGAAGGAAGTTCCAAACACTCACAAGAAATGTGGACTTGCTCTACAAAACTTGTGAGACTCACTAAGGCCCCTGCCCAAGATTATATGCAATAAACAATTGCTGGAGGGATGGAGAGACTTTAGTAGAAGAGCTGCCTCCAAATTGCTAAGGAAACCCCAGTAACATGTCATCACTCATGCAAAAGTGGACTTTTAGGCAGTGCAGATGCCCAATGCCCCACGTTCCTGTATGTAGCCCTAATAACCACAGGTTAACTGGGCTGGACGTGGAAGGAGTCATTCTTTTGCTCTGCCATTTCCCTTTCTGTCTGGTGTAAATGAAAATAGTCTCCCCCGTGAAAAGTCACACCAGTCATTCTCATGACCTCCATACATAGCTAGCACAAATGCCGTGGCTGGGCAGGAGGTAGAAATAACTTCTCATGCTGCAAAGAGAACTTCCTCCAGCCTACATAAGCATGATAAAAAAAATTCTGCTGTGCAGGGAAGACTGTCTGCTCCTTGCTGATGTGTGGCAGCACTGGATCCACGTGCTTCTCCCAGGGGTCCCTTCAGTCTGAAGCTGGTCTTCAGTGGGCTCTGGTCTTATGACTCCAGTCATAACTTTACCTTCACAGTGATGCCGGGCTCCACAGAGTTGAGGAAGGGATGGTATGACAAGGTTCCCACCCCTGGAGCAGAGCCAGAAGGATGTGGGTCTTGAGTGCTGATGGTTGCTGTGGGTGTGAAGCTTTTTTACATAATAATGTACATATTTTACTTCATGTTCCTCCTTTGGGGAATGGCCATCCTGCCAAGGCTAATGACTCAGTGATCATCACAAACAGCACAATTCCAGGAAGCAAGAATGTGTCTGGTGATCCTCAGAAATATGGTGACACTGTGACCTTCAGGCAACCCCTTAAGGCTGTGGGAAAGAACTCTGAAAACATGAGTTCAACAGACATTCAGAAATACACAAATCAGTACAAGAACTGTTCTTTACAGGATTTCTCAACTGTGTGAAATATAAGGATGCTATATGAATTGTATGAGGGACTTCACAGACCTGAGAGAAAAAGGGCAGCTGCACTAACAAGTCAGCTTAGTCAGAAAGATATTAAGGAAGGAGACATTATTTGGTCAATAGAGGAAAAAAACCTAGATCACGAAAGAATAGTTAAAAAAACAAGGCTCGCATAGTTATATAATATTAGTGGTAAAATGGTGGTGGTCTCCATGGAAGTCATCAACAACTAAATTTGATCCAGATATGCTACTAAGGGAGGTTGTTATATGTGCAATCCTAATAGAGGTTGGGGATGGACAAAAGTCTGGTATCAAGGAAAAAGATGATGGCCTAACGATATTCCTACTTTGTGGAATCACTTAAGACTTTCCAAAAATAAGTATTGGAGTTGCTTAGATGAAAAATAAAAATCCAAAGATTAAAAGAATATACTGAGGTAGCTAAAAATTACAAAAATGAGCTTCAATGCTTCTTGCATCAGCATAGACAAGAGCTCACTAAATTGCAAAAAAAAGAAATTATAAAAAGTATTATACTTAAGGCTAACTTTCTCACAATAAAATAGCCTCTATGTCTAGAGTTGGTAATTATGAGCATCATGCCCAGTGAACCACATAGGGCTTGCTATGCTAGAACAAAATCAATCAATCAAACAAATACTTGCTGTCTGGCTCATCTGCCTCAAATGTGTCCTGTATTTCAGTTTCTAAAAGTCTAGGGGCTAAGGTCATAAAATGCTGATGCATGGAGTGATCAAAAGGAACCTGGGGTAAAATATTACACTGATATGCAGTTTCCGAGGAATTAGCTTATGCAAACAAAAGATTTGACTTTGGTCTGCAAGAGAGAGCTATCTCGAGCAGATCACAGAGCTGTCAGCTTGCATCCATCATAGACTCCAAGTCATTCTTCCACTGCTTTTCTGCTGATTCCATTCACCCCTTTCTTGGGACCCTCCCTTGGGCTGAGACTGGACCTTAGCACAGGAATCTCAGCCTGCTCTGCTCTTGCTGCTACTGTCTTCCTTGGCAACACACCTATATTTCTCAGAGTCTTGGGATCCTTCCTATCTGTAGCCTGACTTTCTTCTACAGCTTCGGGGATCCCAGAAACCTCTAAATCCAGACCAGCAGGTTGCCCTGGGTTTATTTCTCTCCTCCCTAGGCAGAGGCATGGTTTCCAGGAGGACATGTCCCTAGGAAGAAGGATCCAGCTTTGCAGATCTGAGTTCTGCCTCATAAGACCACCAGAGACCACCATGATTAAGTGTTGGCCCATCTCCTCACCCTACCTGATCATGGTTGAATGCTGGAGTCACTAATCCTTGTAGGTCTACATCAGTTTTACCCATTCCCCTCAGGATCTGATCTTTGATGGACCACGCCATGGCATTTCCCCATGGCATTAAGACTCTGACTATGAAAACCAAATAATCGTGGATGCCAGGTTTTAGTTAAGCCTCTTCAGTAGAATTTAACAACCATGGTTTATGTCCATCTTCCCAGAGTGGTTGGCACCTTGGGGGAAGGGCTAACTAGCAATTACACAGTGGCCTGAGGTCGGAGCCTGAGCTCCTCATAGGACCAGGGATAGCAGCTCGAGCCTCAGAGGGAGGTTTGGGATGAGCAGGGAACAAATCCCGCTTGACTTTTCTGGAAGGATTAGCTTAGACCCCGTGAGCAGAAAGAGGCCTAGCCATAGAACCAAGCTTTTGCTTTGACAAAGTCAGACTTCCTGTTTCAGCAACTTCTGCCACACAAAACGTGGAAATCCATAACTTCTTCAATTCATGCTTACAATTCATCTACTCTGGAGAGAAATGAGTTTGTCTTTTTGTACTTGGTCTCTTAATGAAGGAATAATAAAATACAATTGGACAGAGTAGAGAGGGGTGTATAGTTTGTGTGTGTGTGTGTGTGTGTGTGTGTGTGTGTGTGTGTGTGTAAATATATGCACATTCTTACCACAGATATGAAATGAAATGCTTTCCAAATTATCAGAGACAGCTGAAGAGAAACACGGGTTAACCCAGGAGCCACAGTAAATGAACTTTAAATGTACGTATGAAGAAGTTAGGAGTTTTCATGTTTTGACTGGCAAATGTTGCTGAGACAGAAAATCCAACACTATCAAAACAATGGTCTGGGCTCTGTAGCTAAGAGGCTGGCAGCTTGGCATTGGCCTAGGTCATGAGTCTGAGAGCTAGTTGTGGTTAGCACACTTGCTCAGACAAGACTGTAATTTTGGAACCTTCTTCTATACTGTAATACAAGATTAGTCACCCTGCTCTGTGGCCGACTGTAATGTATGCCCAGGTGAAGGATGGTTCAAGCTTCATATATACCCAGAGCCAGCTTAAATGAATGGAAGTCAATATTGCCACCAGTGTTTCTTGCACAGATAGATATATTCCTGTAAGAGCTGAGCGACAAGTCCTCAAAGCCTTAAGGTTGACTTCAGCAGGAACAAAGTCGCCATCCATGAACTTCAACATTGGACACAGCTCCCTTGCTCCCTAGAACAGAGGTGCTACTGCTGAAATAAACAGTTGCCAATCCATGGGTCATCAGGAAGTGAGCCTGTACCAGCCCATGTGATTGGATCCTGCTACAACTGCCCATATAGGGGAGGAATAAAGGCTCAGAGAGGCCAAACGAGGTGCTCTCACAGCCAAACCAAAAGATTAGGAAGCCAGTCTCCCACATCTGTTCAGAATCAAATGGGGTCAGGTCAGGCCTGAATGGAGGCTCCCTGGTTTTCTGATATTTTAATGGCGAAAATCAGAAAATGGATCTAGATTCATTTCTGCCTCTGGTTAGCTGGTACCTGTGGAACTCAGTGTTCCCTCTCTGGGCTTCCATTTCCAGTTAGCTGGTGCCTGTGGAAAGCAGTGTTCCCTCTCTAAGTTTCAGTTTCCAGTTAGCTAGTACCTGTGGAAAGCCCATTTCCCACTCTGAACTTCCGTTTCCCTGTCCATGGAACAACAGCTCTGCACCTGGGTTTCGCTCCTAAGTGCCTGTCTCCGAGGAAACCACAAGTTCTAGTTTCCTCTCCAGTGTAGCAGTGCCAGGGTCACGCCAGAGGTGAGCATTAAACAAGGGAAAGAGGGGCTTCGGGCGCACAGCAGTCCAAAGTCTGGGCTCTGGCTGCAGATACAAACTTGCTGAAGCCCACCCTGGGCATTTCCCCACCAGCACCTCTGCTAGCTTCAGATCATGAGATCATGGTAGCCTCCTCGGATGAGGATCAAGGCCTTCCCCTCCATTTCCCATAAGCAGCAGCTTCCACAGAACCAGAGCATGCTGGGTGGTCTTGTAGGGAAGGAAGTACAGCTGACTGAGCCCTGGGAAGTAGAATATACTCACCTGTACCAAGAATCCTGTTTCTGGGCCCTTACCCTGGAGGCAGCATCTAGACTGTAGGACCATGCTTGGGCCCATGATAGTTAGTTCCCAGACTGCCCCTGGGCCCCATGCATCCAGCACTACCTATCCCAGAGACTGAGCAGTGCTCACCAGAGCAGCCCCATCGGTGGCTAATTCAAGACCAAATAAAGGCAGAAAGCCCAGGAGTGAAGGACTCTAGGGCCTCTTCACAGGAAGAAACCTACCACTCATACCCTTACCCACTGAGCATCTCAGCATCGCCTCCCCAGTCATAGGCGCCCATTGCTGACATTTCCTCTGTGAACAGGACACTATACATCCACACATCCTGAGCAGAGCTAGCCAGCAGCTGCCCTCACTCATCACAGGCCCAGCTAATGTTCCCTTCCCAAGTCTAGTCTGGCTTGCTTGGTTCTGACCATTGACCCGCTGAGTCTCTGAGATCTGTACCTCAGGGCCTCTCTGTGCTTCACTCACCTTGCCTGGCTTCTTCACCACCTCAGAATGTGCCCAGCTCTCACATGTCAAACATTCCAACAGCACATTGTCAGCAAAACCCTCCCATCAGACCAAACACTAGGAGAGGAGAGGATTGAGCATGTTTCAAAACAAGACAGACCTGCTTAGAATCCAGTTCAACATTCTTCTCTCCTAAAAGATTGCATTTAAAATCTGATCTGCCACAATGATTTTCCTGGTAAGGGATCCACCAGATTTTAAGCCACAGAAGCCAAAGACTGTGGGATTTAAAGGTAGGAATTCTACCTGCTCAGAAATTCCTGAAGCACTTTAAGACATGACCCAGCAGGTCAGCTTCATGAGACGTGACCCAGGGTCGGGCCAATAGATCTGGGTCTCCATGGGACAGACTCTGACTCAGTGTGGCCTTCAGATATGCAACATCCCAGCTGATGCTAATGAACATTTTATAAGCTTAAACAGGTGTGTATAATCATTGCTCTTGTTCGATGGGTAATGTGCCTCCCAAAGGCTCATGGGTAAAAGGCATGGAATCCAGTTGCTCAAAGAAGTCTGAACCTGAGGACTTTGAGTAAATCAACGGGCTACAGCCATGACTGGTGTCTTAGTCACTGCTATAAACAGACACCATGACCAAGGCAACTAGTTGACCACATTTAATTGGTGCTGGCTTACAGGTTCAGAGGTTCAGTCCATTATCATCAAGGTGGGAACATGGCAGCATCCAGACAGGCATGGTGCAGGAGGAGCTGAGAGTTCTACATCTTCATCTGAAGGCTGCTAGTGGAAGACTGACTTCCAAGCAGCTAAGACGAGGGTGTTAAGCCCACACCCATAGTGACACACCTACTCCAACAAGGCCACACCTCCTAATAGTGCCTCTCCCTGGGCCAAGCATATACAAACCCTCACAACTAGGTCATAATTTGATGGCATTCTTAGAGATGCTAAGAAGCAGAAGGTAGGCTGTGATGGAGCTCAGATGGTAGTCCTGCCTGGTGAAGCCCTGGGTTTGATTTCCCGGTACCCCATGTAGATAGCATGATAGCACATGCCTGACACCAAGATGGACATGGGACAGTCTGAAGTCCAGTGTCATCATTGGCTACACAGCCAGTTTAAGGCCAAGCATAGCTCTACAAGATTCCATCTCAAATTAAAGACCAAAATGTCACTTCCACTGACAATCTAAGAAGCAGAGAAAACAGAAAAATCCAGGGACCATGATCATAGGTTGGTTGGTTGGTTGGATGGTTGGTTAGTTGGTTGGTTGGTTGGATGGTTGGTTAGTTGGTTGGTTGGTTGGTTGGTTGGATGGTTGGTTAGTTGGTTGGATTGGTTGGTTGGTTGGTTGGTTGATTGGTTGGTTGGTTGGTTGGTTGGTTGGTTGGTTGGTTGGATTGGTTGGTTGGTTGGTTGGTTGGTTGGTTGGTTGGTTGGTTGGTTGGTTTTGTTTACAGGAGGGTGAACGAGGACCACAGCTGAGCCATGATTTCATTTGTTCAGATTCTAGCAATTGGATCTCACAGTCTGGGCAGTGACTCTGGTGGCCTGACCTGTTTCAAGGCTCTGAAGCCTCCTGGGCTCCTGAGGAGGAATCCCCACACAGTTCCCAGAAGCCTCACTCACATGCACAGCCTCTACAGCTGCAGGGAACGGAAAGTGGTGGTGAGAACATGCTCTGATGCCCAGGCTAGACCTTCCAACATATAGCCCTGCTTCCTGGGAATGTGACTGCTCCTCTTTCCTCACCTACAGCTAGTGACATCCACACACAGCCTTCCATGCCTAGGTTGCACCCTTCAGCCTTCTTTGGTGTTCCTCTTCCTCTTTTCCTACTGTGGTTGCTGGATTCTGAGGAGATGGTATGAAGCTCGCTGTATGTGTTCTTCCACATCCTCATCCTTCGAGGTCAAGTCTGTGGTCTCCTCACCAACTGAGGAGGCAGAGTACCTAGCCCAGAACTGCTGAGCCTTGTGTTTCTGTAGTGTGGCAGATCCTGTGCTGTTCTTCAGGGGTAATTCCAAGGTGTTCTTACTCGTCCTCAAATGTGTTTGCATATCCCTTCCTTTAAAAGATAGAGAGCTCCCTTATAAACCTCTGAAAGACACGTTCTGGGCAGGACAAAAGTGAACCGCCCCAAATTCTGACTCTGCTGAGTGGCAAGAGACACAAGCTAATTTATCCGATGAGCCTGATCCTATATGCAGCCCCTACAGTCAATGACACAGTGACATTCCCGCTCCCTGTCACTAGATGGCAACAAGCCACACATTCCTAGTCACTATAGTCGGCCATTGCTTCCAGCAGGTTCTATGGAAGAAATAACTGAGCAGTGCATCGTGGGTAGCCCTCCTGCCAGGATGCCATGACACCAACACACATGAAGTCAGCCTCTGATGGCCGAGGAAAACCACTATCAAGTGCAGCACAGAGCCCTGCTCTGACGGTGGTGTGAATTTCATCTGTGCTACAGTTTCAGACTATTGCAACACTTGCTGCCCCAGCTGAGGAAGGCAGAGCCACCATGACAGTCCACTCCCTCTCCCACTTAGAGCACCATCAAGCCATAGAACACAGGAAGCCCTTGCTCTCAAGATGGAGTCCTGTACAGATCGGCTTGAACCACAATGCCCCTTGTGTGCAGGGCGCCTCAGTGCAGGGGCCTCAAAGCAGCCTCAGCACTTTCTGTCTCTCGCTTCAACCCTGAAGCAGAAGAGTAAAGTCCCAACTCTGCCACAGTTCCAGTGTCTGCTCATCTCCCCATCTGCCACCCGAAAGGAGATTTCTGAGGAGAGATTATTGCCTGAGCTCATCAAGTTGAGAGCAGTAACAGGGAGGGAGGAGGAGGCGCCACAACCAGGTTTGTCATCTATTCAGAGGTCCGCTCTGAGGTGACCTTGACTGTACAAAAGCAGCTTTGTCTATGTTAACCATGCACCTGTGCTCACAACACACAGGCACTCAAGCACATGCCTGCACGATATGCACACACGTGTACATATGCACATGCACACATGTACACGTACACATGCACACACATGCACAGCCCTGTTCCTTTCTGTGGCTCATCGTGCAGCAAGAGCCTGGGGCACCTATTCTTTTCTCACCCCAGGCTTTTGTGAAACTCACGGACATCTGAATGTCTTTAAGACGGCCTTTCCCTACTGATCTGTCTGTTTCTCATTTACCTCATAGACACAATCACGAGAGCTTCAGGGGAAGTTCTCCACAGTGTGAAGTCCGGGATGCCATCTTCCTCCTTGCTGGCCTCAAAGATGGGTGACTGAACACTGGCTTTTGGAGAATGAGGTCTTAAAGGATGGAGACCAGAGAGCATCCTGCTCTGGGTAGCGGTTCATCCTGCTTACGTGGAGGGGTTGGCCATGCATGTGGACCACCGGCTTTTGTGGGGTAAGGTGCCAAGAAAAGACGCAAAGACAAGAGCCATCTGTGTCCCTTCCTGTCCTTGCCTGTCCTGGCCCTCATGAGGTACCAGCAAGGTGTTGTAGGTGAGCAAGCCCTCGTGGTTTGCACATGGGTGGTTAGGTAGACCTCCTTAACCCTGCAGGATTCTAGGCCCTCTCCATGTATGAGGTGCCCCACCCAGTCATCTGAACATTACACATGCCTGAGGCCTGTGCTAAGCTAATACCTGGGCACCAATTTTATCCAACACGAGGCAACAACAGAGTCCCTTTTCTAAGTCACTAGGAGGAAGACAGAGGTGTCCATAGTTATTAGAATTCGCTAGTACCTGGCATACACAGTAATTATGACAGCAGTGCTGATTTACTGAGGTTTACTGTAGCGAGCATTGTAAACGTACTCACATGAGTGTGAGAGAGCCCTGCCGTTTATGCAAGTGCTGCTTCTGGGTAGCTTCCCGTCTGCCATGTCTCCTCCACTTTGTCCTTGTCTCCTCTGTGCTCCAAACAGCTGTTAGCTCAGTTTCACTTGCCTCCCGGGCTGCTTTCTGGCCTTCTCGACTTGACGGCTGCTTTACTCCCTGTGGCCCACGAATGTCACACAGCATCAGTGTTCCACCTAAGAGACAGCTGCCAACCTCTGACCTAGAACAGGATTCTGTCCTGTGTGAGATTTAGCCAGAGGAATGCACTGCCTGTTCAGACAAACGTCCAGTAGTTACCTACAGAGTAGTGAGCAGAGCCCGGAAACCATGAGGTCAGGAAACGGCCCAAGGTGCTAAGAGCCATCCCCAACACGAGAAGAGAAATGGACAGACAGTGAAGGGTGAGGACATGTGGGAAGCTCCTCAGGACCATTGTCTGCATAAACAGCAGAACTCATGCACACCCACCAGGGTTAAACACCTGATCTCAAGCAGTGACCACCACACAAGGCAGCTCTAAACCTGAACTTCAGGCTGCATTGTCTGCAGGGCTGCTGTATCAAATCAGCTTCCCACGAGAGCTTCCCAAGGAGCAGCCCAGGGGACATGATCCTGAAGGTCACCCTGCAGTGCCAAGGTCCACACAGAGCAGGAAGCATCACATACTGACCTTAGGGGCACTAGTGGGCAAGCAAGGAAGAGTAACAGCAGAAGCTCATGGATGCATAATTATGGCAGACACAAAGAACATTGTGGAAATGAATCCAAGAGAATAATGCCCCAGTGCATGATGCTGGGCTCTAAAACACAAAAAGTACAGAATCTGAGGGATTGGTTAGGCCCTGTGTCTTAGTCAGGGTTTCTATTGATGCAATGACCAAGAAGCAAGTTGGGGAGGAAAGGGTTTATTCAACTCACACCTCCACATTGCTGTTCATCACCAAAGGAAGTCAGGGTAGGAACCCAAACAGGGCAGGAACCTGGAGGCAGGAACTGATGCAGAGGCCATGGAGGGATGCTGCTTACTGGCTTGTTCTTCATGGCTTTCTCATCTTTCTTACAGAATCCAGGACCATAGCCCAGGGATGGCACCACCCACAATGGTAGACTCTCTCCCACCATTGATCACTAACTGAGGAAATGCCTTACAGCTGGAACTCATGAAGATATTTCCTCTACTGAGGCTTCTTTAATGACTCTAGCTTGTACAAAACCAGCCAAGCACACCCTCGTATGGCTGGCAGATGCCTTTGCTATATGCTGTCATCACAGGACATGTTCTTGGTTTGCATGTAGCTGGCCAGAGGCTGGATGGGCCGGAATATAACCGTGAGGCTTTTGGAGTCTTCTGTGCTGTCTAGACAATCTACCTGAGTGGCACGGTGCCTGGTAGGAGCCACACAGAGGAAACAACTGTTCCTACAGAGAGCAGAGAGACACTCAGTCCTGTAGCCTTCAGGGGCAGTTCCCAGATGAAGGCAACAGGTAGGGGCTGTTGCTACAAATGTAACCACATCTTCATCCATAAGAGGGCTCTGCACTGCACTGCTGGCCCGCTGAGACACAGAACCAGTACTTCATCCCGGCTTGCAGCTTT
Organism: Rattus norvegicus; assembly: GCF_021556685.1. Classification (NCBI taxonomy): domain Eukaryota; kingdom Metazoa; phylum Chordata; class Mammalia; order Rodentia; family Muridae; genus Rattus; species Rattus norvegicus. Next base: position 85,684,052 of record NC_141549.1, read on the forward strand.
CCATAAACAGGGAAGAGTCTGTGTGCTCTAAATCTGCCTCTGCACAGTACGAAGAAATAGGAGGAATGGAGCCTGCTGTATATCATGTGTATTTGAACATTCCATAAATGGTGGGAAAAGAACAAAGGCCGCTATGAATGGCTGTACATGATGCATGTGTGTGTGCACATGATAGGAACAGTACAGACCACTCTGTACAGGACATGTATTTATGCGTATATATGCACATGTCTACACATGTGTTAGTGTGACTCATTCTGTGCATGGTATATGTGTTTGCATATACATGCACATGTCTCATGTGTATTTGAAAGTGACTTGCTCTGTACATGGTATGTGTGTTTGTGTATACATGCACACGTCTACACATGTGTGTCACTCACTCTGTACATGGTATGTGTGTTTGCATATATATGCATGTGTCTACACGTGTGTGACTCACTCTGTACATGGTATATATGTTTATGTATACATGCACATGCCTCAAGTGTACTTGAGAGTGACTCTCTCTATACATGGTATGTGTATTTGCATATACATGCACATGTCTACACATGTGTGACTCACTCTGTACATGGTATGTGTGTTTGCATATATATGCATGTGTCTACACGTGTGTGACTCACTCTGTACATGGTATATATGTTTATGTATACATGCACATGCCTCAAGTGTATTGTGAGAGTGACTCTCTCTATACATGGTATGTGTATTTGCATATACATGCACATGTCTACACATGTGTGACTCATTCTGTATATGTGTGTTTGTGTATACATGCACATGTCTACACATGTGTGAATGTGACTCACTCTGTACATGGTATGTGTATTTGCATATACATGCACATGTCTACACATGTGTGACTCATTCTGTATATGTGTGTTTGTGTATACATGCACATGTCTCCCGTGTATTTGAATGTGACTCCTTCTGTACATGGCCTGTATTTATGTATTTGGCCCATGTCCATACATGAGTATGACTTCTCAGAGATTCTAGGGAGCAGTGTTTGTTCTTGAGGAAAGGGACCTCCCTTTAGGGCTGAAAGATATTCATAATGGACAAACTGCACCAAAGCAGAGGCTTAGGGCACAGAGTCAATGTCCCCTTGGCAACTCTGTCCAGCCAGCCTGTCACTATGTCATATTCTCAATTTTACATGCCACAGATACATATCTACATGCATTGCTCAGAGTGAGGCAGCTTCTGCCAGACCAGGATCTACCCTGGTTTGTCGACTCGTTCTTGGGTTAGTAGAAGCATCCTCTTCCTAAAGACCTAAACACCGAATGCAAACACAAGACGTACGCCAAGCAGAGATGCTTTGCAGCCTCGCTTCTGCATCTGCAGCATCCACAGCCAGTGTGTGGACCTGAGCAGCCTCACCCATTCCTCCTACAGTGCGTCTGCCCTGCCTGCCAAAGGCCATCTGTAATATGTGGGGGCCATGTGCAGCAGGATACCCCAGAGCACACGGCTAGGAAAGTGGACATTTCACCATTCACAAATAAACATGATGTAATGTGGAACACACAGGCTTTCTTGGTAAGTCGAGGAGACCATTAAAGATCACCGTAGAGGGCACACAGGGGGACTTTGCATAGAGTTAGGAGATGAGAAGCCCCAGTTCATGAAAAGGGGGGCTGTAGGCATGAAGGACTACACCCATAGGCAGAGCCTGCTCTACAGAGGGGATCAGGAAGCAACATTGGGGCAATGGGAGCCTTGGTGTCAGATAAGCAAAAAGTGCTCAGGCAGAATAAGGACCTCATTCCTGGTAGGTGGAGAGCTCACTCTAGAAAAGTCATTCAACAGAGGGCAGAGAGAGCCACAGAGTCCATCCATGTACACCTTGTCCAAAATAGTCACTGGGTTTCCTTAATGTTCAATTAACCCCAAGTGTTAAGTGCTCTAGAGAAACCCTTGACTCTTGTCATTTGTCTGGGAGAATCTAGGATCTGCAGTGCTGCAGTCTTCAAGGAAAGGACAGGCCAGACATCCAATAATGTGGCACCTGTCCTTCAGGATGGCAGGGTTCAGCAAAGCCAGGAAAGACCACAGTGCAGTGTGGGTCAGTGCACAGCAAGCATCCTGCAGAAGTGTGCTCAGTGAAACAGTGGGAAGAGACTGGAGAAGTCTCTTACAGCTATGTGGACAGTCAGGACACCCATCATCAGACAGACAGAGAGACAGGACAGCCATCATCAGACAGAGACAAACAGTCAAGAAACCCATCATCAGACAAACAGGACAAGGTAGCCATTATCCTAGAAAGAGGGAGGGAGGGAGGGAGGGAAGGAAGGAAGGAGGGAAGGAGGGAGGGAGGGAGGGAGGGAGGGAGGGAGGGAGGGAAAATACCCATCAATCATCAATACAAGGACAAAGAGAATGCTCTTCAAGCACAAGATCCTCAAAGCCGTTAGGAAATCACTCCTGTGTTTCGAGAGCTGACCCCAACCCTTCTGGTTTATAATTTTTCATGAGCCCACCTAAACTCCACTTCTAGGACAGAAAATGGAATCTGATTACACAGGAAAACGTATCCAGTGATAGATGCCACAGTCTCCAGACACTAGTCGCAAAGTCAGTCTGCAAGTCACTTGGATACCATGTCCCCTTTCCGTACTGTCTGCCACTCAGAAGCTGAGGGGGAGGGGGAGCCAATGGGGAGGACTCAGGACTCCTGACTTCTAATGAGCTGCCCTCCAGAGGCTGCTAGAGCTGAGGGAGCAAGAGAGTCCACCAAGCAGATCAAGAAGATGAGAAAAACAACAGAACATCACCCAAGAAATGATAGAAGAAAATCCTCTTACTGACCCACCACTCAGTACTGGCAGAATTTTATAGAAAGACCCTAAAAACTCCTGGAACAAAAGAAATTAAAGGAAAGCAAAAAGGAAATCCGGAGTTCTCTTAGCTCCTCCCATCCCATCTCTCTCTCCAGGGAAGATTCTAGAAGATGTTGGGGGCAGTCTTCAACTGAACAGCTTTGGTCACTGACTGACTGGCGGTGATCGTTTATGAAGGCCTAAAGATACTCCGTAAACAAACAAAGAAAGGAAAATTTGTCAGAATATTCTGGGATACATGGAGCAATCCAAGCAGCAAACTTTAAGTGTGCTCAGTGACATTATTTTCTCCCTCTCTGGTCCTGAGGAAGTGTTAGTTGTTTGTTTGGGAAGAGTTAGGGGGCAGAGTGGAGGGAGAAGAGAGGCAAAGTAGAGAATGGAGACAGGTTTCTACAAGAAGAGAATTTTTAATTGGTTGTTTTGTCTGCTTGGTTGGTTGTGTTCGGTTTTGCAATGTCAGGGATTGAATCAAGGGTCTCACACATGCTAATCAAGTGCCCTACCCACTGTTCTGTATCTACAGGCATCCATGAGTTTATTACTAAAGCATCCAGGTTGGTCTTGAACTCATGATTCTCCTGACATACCCTGAAATTA